>NW_026616766.1:0-22036 GCF_000801105.2 Raphanus sativus | reverse complement strand
CTAGGCTAATCTGGAATCATCTGGATATGAAAGGTGGGATATCTGTTGCTCACTAACACTTATGAGATTTATTCATTATCTTCCTGGTTATTTTCTCCACTGATTAGTGGTTCCAAATAAAGCTTCTTAAAGTCGGGTTCATCCTGGTTTGATAAGATCATTGAAGATATTGCCTATGTCCGAAACAGGCTAATCTGGAATCATCTGGATAGAAAGTGGGATATCTTCTTACTCACAACTCCTATGAGATTTATTCAACTCCTGGTTATTCTCCACTGATTAAGTGGTTCCAAATAAAGCTTCTTCTTAATCCGTGGTTCATCCTGGTTTGATAAGAATCATGAAGATATTGGCATATGTCCGAACAGGCTAATCTGTAATCATCTGGATAGAAGTGGGATATCTTCTTACTCACACTCTATCACTTATGAGATTTATTCAACTTCCTGGTTATTCTCCACTGATTAGTGTTTCCAAATAAAGCTTCTTAGATCGTGGTTCATCCTGGTTTGATAAGAATCATGAAGATATTGCATATGTCCGAACAGGCTAATCTGGAATCATCTGGATATAAAAGTGGGATATCTTCTTACTCACAACTCCTATGAGATTTATTCAACTTCCTGGTTATTCTCCACTGATTAGTGGTTCCAATAAAGCTTCTTAGATCGTGGTTCATCCTGGTTTTGATAAGAATCATGAAGATAATGGCATATGTCCGAACAGGCATAATCTGGAATCATCTGGATAGAAAGTGGGATATCTTCTTACTCACAACTCCTATGAGATTTATTCAACTTCCTGGTTATTCTCCACTGATTAGTGGTTCCAAATAAAGCTTCTTAGATATTGGTTCATCCTGGTTTGATAAGAATCATGAAGATATTGCCATATGTCCGAACAGGCTAATCTGGAATCATCTGGAGAAAGTGGGATATCTTCTTACTCACAACTCCTATGAGATTTATTCAACTTCCTGGTTATTCTCCACTGATTAGTGGTTCCAAATCAAGCTTCTTAGATCGTGGTTCATCCTGGTTTGATAAGAATCATGAAGATATTGCCATATGTCCGAACAGGCTAATCTGGAATCATCTGGATAGAAAGTGGGATATCTTCTTACTCACAACTCCTATGAGATTTATTCAACTTCCTGGTTATTCTCCACTGATTAGTGGTTCCAAATAAAGCTTCTTAGATCGTGGTTCATCCTGGTTTGATAAGAATCATGAAGATAATGGCATATGTCCGAACAGGCTAATCTGGAATCATCTGGATAGAAGGTGGGATATCTTCTTGCTCACAAACTTATGAGATTTATTCAACTTCCTGGTTATTCTCCACTGATTAGTGGTTCCAAATAAAGCTTCTTAGATCGTGGTTCATCCTGGTTTGATAAGAATCATGAAGATATTGCCATATGTCCGAACAGGCTAATCTGGAATCATCTGGATAGAAAGTGGGATATCTTCTTACTCACAACTCCTATGAGATTTATTCAACTTCCTGGTTATTCTCCACTGATTAGTGGTTCCAAATAAAGCTTCTTAGATCGTGGTTCATCCTGGTTTGATAAGAATCATGAAGATAATGGCATATGTCCGAACAGGCTAATCTGGAATCATCTGGATAGAAAGTGGGATATATCTTCTTACTCACAACTCCTATGAGATTTATTCAACTTCCTGGTTATTCTCCACTGATTAGTGGTTCCAAATAAAGCTTCTTAGATCGTGGTTCATCCTGGTTTGATAAGAATCATGAAGATATTGCCATATGTCCGAACAGGCTAATCTGGAATCATCTGGATAGAAAGTGGGATATCTTCTTACTCACAACTCCTATGAGATTTATTTCAACTTCCTGGTTATTCTCCACTGATTAGTGGTTCCAAATAAAGCTTCTTAGATCGTGGTTCATCCTGGTTTGATAAGAATCATGAAGATAATGGCATATGTCCGAACAGGCTAATCTGGAATCATCTGGATAGAAGTTGGGATATCTTCTTTGCTCACAACACTTATGAGATTTATTCAACTTCCTGGTTATTCTCCACTGATTAGTGGTTCAAATAAAGCTTCTTAGATCGTGGTTCATCCTGGTTTGATAAGAATCATGAAGATATTGCCATATGTCCGAACAGGCAATCTGGAAATCATCTGGATAGAAGTGGGATATCTCTTCCTCACAACTCCTATGAGATTTATTCAACTTCATTCTCCCACTGATTAGTGGTTCCAAATAAAGCTTCTTAGATCGTGGTTCATCCTGGTTTGATAAGAATCATGAAGATAATGGCTATATCCGAACAGGCTAATCTGGAATCATCTGGATAGAAAGTGGGATATCTCTTACTCACAACTCCTATGAGATTTATTCAACTTCCTGGTTATTCTCCACTGATTAGTGGTTCCCAATCAAGCTTCTTATATATTGGTTCATCCTGGTTTGATAAGAATCATGAAGATATTACCATATGTCCGAACAGGCTAATCTGGAATCATCTGGATAGAAAGTGGGATATCTTCTTCTCACAACTCCTATGAGATTTATTCAACTTCCTGGTTATTCTCCACTGATTAGTGGTTCCAAATAAAGCTTCTTAGATCGTGGTTCATCTTGGTTTGATAAGAATCATGAAGATAATGGCATATGTCCGAACAGGCTAATCTGGAATCATCTGGATAGAAAGTGGGATATCTTCTTACTCACAACTCCTATGAGATTTATTCAACTTCCTGGTTATTCTCCACTGATTAGTGGTTCCAAATAAGCTTCTTAGATCGTGGTTCATCCTGGTTTGATAAGAATCATGAAGATAATTGGCATATGTCCGAACAGGCTATCTGTAATCATCTGGATAGAAGTGGGATATCTTGTTGCTCACAACACTTATGAGATTTATTCAACTTCCTGGTTATTCTCCACTGATTAGTGGTTCCAAATAAAGCTTCTTAGATCGTGGTTCATCCTGGTTTGATAAGAATCATGAAGATATTGCCATATGTCCGAACAGGCTAATCTGGAATCATCTGGATAGAAAGTGGGATATCTTCTTACCTCACAACTCCTATGAGATTTATTCAACTTCCTGGTTATTCTCCACTGATTAGTGGTTCCAAATAAAGCTTCTTAGATCGTGGTCATCCTGGTTTGATAAGAATCATGAAGATAATGGCATATGTCCGAACAGGCTAATCTGGAATCATCTGGATAGAAGGTGGGATATCTTCTTGCTCACAACACTTATGAGATTTATTCAACTTCCTGGTTATTCTCCACTGATTAGTGGTTCCAAATAAAGCTTCTTAGATCATGGTTCATCCTGGTTTTATAAGAATCATGAAGATAATGGCATATGTCCGAACAGGCTAATCTGGAATCATCTGGATAGAAAGTGGGATATCTTCTTACTCACAACTCCTATGAGATTTATTCAACTTCCTGGTTATTCTCCACTGATTAGTGGTTCCAAATAAAGCTTCTTAGATCGTGGTTCATCCTGGTTTTATAAGAATCATGAAGATAATGGCATATGTCCGAACAGGCTAATCTAGAATCATCTGGATAGAAAGTGGGATATCTTCTTACTCACAACTCCTATGAGATTTATTCAACTTCCTGGTTATTCTATACACTGATTAGTGGTTCCCAATCAAGCTTCTTATTATTGGTTCATCCTGGTTTGATAAGAAGCATGAAGATATTGCCATATGTCCGAACAGACTAATCTGGAATCATCTGGGTAGAAAGTGGGATATTCTTCTTACTCACTAAGATTTCTAGAGATCTAGTGTAGTAAAGAGATTAGAGAAGAGATTAAAGAGATAAGAAGAGATTGAGAAAGGGAAAGATAATCCGAGACAAAGAGACTAAGAACCATACTTAAAATGTCTAAGAGACTTTCATTGCTTGCTTAATCATTAATCAGAGAGTGTTTACAAATATATATGAGAGAACTAATGAGGGTTGCGACAAGGTAAAGTGGTCTGATCACTATTCAAAGCATGTAGAGTCAAGGAGGAGAGGAGCGCCTGGTTTGAATACTTGGACCACATTGCACACACGCTTGATGCCAAAGGTATCTTGACTAGTATACCTTTGCCTTTACAGCCTGTCTTAGCGCGCCTCCTTTATCTCTCAACGGTCACAAGGTTTGATCCAAACCTTAGCTGCGCATCCTAACCTTCCACACCACTTGGTGTCTTTGCTTCACTTTACTTCTTCTTACTTAGTTACCATTGTCACTGTGGTAACTCTTGTAATAGTGAATAGTGTGCATTCACTATTCACTATCTACTATTTTCCCAAATAGTGTAGAAACCTCATCTCTTACTCAGCCTCATCTTCTCTTACTTAAGCCTCTCATCTCAACACTCCCCCTCAAGCTTGACCATATGGAACAAGTCAAGCTTGGAAAGCCATGAGATCTTCCTCATTAAAAACCTCACCAAGGAAAACCCATTGGGACAAAACCTTGATGAGGGAAAAAGAGTGAAGACCTCATAGCTAAGGGGATCAGCTCCTCTTGCTCAAATCAATGAGGCCCGCAACCTGATATGGATGGACTCCATTGTCTTCTGTCTCGCAGCCTTAGTGAAACACATCAGCCAACTGATCTTCACTTCTTGTGTAGCATGGTAAGATCACTCCAAGTACTATCATCTGTCTGACCTTGTGACAATCCACCTCTATGTGTTTGGTCCTCTCATGGAACACCGAATTGGTTGCAATGTGAATGGCTGCTTGGTTATCACAATGCATAGTCATTGGTGTAGCTTGATCAACCTCTAAGTGCTTCAGAATCCCCTTGATCACACAAGTTCATTGGTTAGCTTCAGCATGGCTCTATACTCAGCTTCAGCACTGAACATGAGACCACCTTCTGCTTCTTACTCTTCCAAGTAACTAAGTTCCCACCAATGAAAGTGCAATAGCCAGTGGTTGATCTTCTATCAGCTCTATCTCCTGCCCAATCAGCATCACAATAGCCCACCACTTCTGTACTTCTGTTGCAACCCATCCAAACACCAAGACCTTGAGTTCCATTTAGATACATCAATAGCCTCTCCACCATTCTCCAATGGTGTTCTTTTGGAACTTGCATATGCTGGCTCACCTGATTCACAGCAAAACAAATGTCAGGCCGTGTAATTGTTCAAGTAGATTAACTACCTACAAGCTTTCTATAAAGCTTTGGATCATGGAATGGTTTGCTGTCTTCAAGCTCCCCCTCACGTGGAACCTTATACCCATCCTCCATGGGCATCTTAGCTACTTTGCCTCCATATGCACCTGCATCTTTCAAAAGATCAAGTGTATACTTTCTTTGGGAGATGAATAACCCTTCCTTAGCTCTACACAACTCAATGCCAAGGAAGTATTATCTCTCCTAAGTCTTTAATCTCAAACACAGATTTGAGAAACTCCTTGGTTGCCTTGATACCTGCTTTGTCAGAGCCAGTGATGATAATATCATCTACATACACAAGGATTACAATGATACCTGAAGGAGTAACAAGTGTGAACAGAGTGTGATCGACTTCGGACTTCCTGAACCCTCTTCCATTCAGTGTTGTGCTCAGTTTGTGATACCATGCTCTTGGGGATTGTTTGAGTCCATAGATTGCCTTCTTTAGCCTCAACACATTTCCTTCTTTACCAAGTGCTCAAGACCAGGAGGTGGTAACATGTAGACTTCATCTTCTAGTTCTCCTTGTAGAAAAGCATTCTTCACATCCATTTGCCAAAGATCCCATTCAAGATTCACTGCCAAAGATAGCACTATCCGAATGGTATGGAGCTTGGCAACTGGTGCAAATGTATCAATGTAGTCTTCTCATAGGTTTGAGTAAACCCTCTTGCCACCAATCTTGTCTTGCGCCTATCTATCTTCCCATTTGGAAGATACTTGATTGTGAAGATCCATTTACTAGACACTGCTCTCTTTCCTTTTGGTAGTGCACTCTCATACCATGTATCATTCTTGATCATGGCTTCTGCCTCAGCATTAACTGAATCTCTCCACTCTTGTATTAGCATAGCTTCCTCATAGCTCCTTGGAACATAACTCTCATCCAAACTGACTTGAAATGCACAATGCTCTTCCGGATAATGAGCAAAGGAGCATACAGCTTGAGAAGGATGCTCCACAGCTTGTGCATTGTAGTACACTCTTGTGTTTACCCAACTAGAAGGATCCTTCCTTAGCCGTGTGCTTCTCCTTAGAACTGGTTCATCCTGCACTTGCACCTCTTCTTGTATACTTGCTTCCTCTTGCGCATCATCACTACTAACTCTTTGCTCTTCTGCTGACTTACTTCAGCTCCACCTTCTTGATCAGTGGCTTCCACACCTTGATCATGTGAGTCAGAGCTCTCTTCTTGACTCCTAGAACTCTCTTCCCTTCCTTGGTTAAGAGAGCTTGCTTCATTTCCCCCCTCATGGTCAAGGTGAGGGATCCGATCATCACTTGCCCTTGTACACTTCTAGGTGCACTTCCTCCACCTTGCTGCTCTTGAGTCATATTGATCCCAAGTTTCTCTAGCATAGCTCTCAAAGTAGCAGCTCGATCTGATGTGAGGTCTTTTAAATCTTCTTGGTTCTTCTCCTCATAGTACCCTCTTTCCTCAATAAACTTCACCTCCCGAGATACTGTCACTCTCCTAGTGTCTTGATCATAGCACTTGTATCCTTTCTGGCTTGTGGAGTAACCAATAAACATTGCTTTTGTGCTTCTCGGTTGTAGCTTGTTTCTCATCTCTCCTGGTACCATCACATAGCACAAGCACCCAAAGACCCTCAAGTGATCCAGTACTGGCTTATACTTGTTCAGGACTTCAAATGGTGATTGCCCATGCAACACAAGAGTAGGAGTCCTGTTGATCAGATAACAAGCAGTAACTACAGCATCACTCCAAAACCTTTTAGGTACATTTGCTTGAAACATCAAGGATCTGGCAACTTCCATTAGGTGCCTATTCTTCCTTTCAGCAACACCATTTTGCTGAGGAGTGTAAGGACAGCTCCTTTGATGTAGTATCCCATGTTGTGCTAGATGTTGCTTGAATGCATGACTTGTGTACTCTCCTCCATTATCAGACCTGAAAATCTTAATCTTGGCTTGATAATGGTTAGTTACATAAGTTTGAAAATTTCTAAATGCATCAAGCACCCTATCTTTGTTGGAATTAAGGTTAACCAGGTGTATTTGGATTTTCATCAATGAAAGAGACATAATACTTCTGACTTTCCCTAGACAAGCATGGAGCAGTCCACACATCAGAATGAATAGATCAAAACACTTTTCATAAACAGTAGACGATTTGGGAAAAACAGTTTTACAATGCTTGCCTAAAATACAAGCTTCACAATCATTGTTCTCAAAAGAAACACCTGGCACCATCAGTTTTAAAGCCTTATTATGAGGGTGTCCTAGTCTAGCATGAAAGTTTATGAAAGATTAAGGTAGATTTGTGATGATAATTAAGAACAAGTTGAGTTGTGAAGAATAAATCGAGAGAGAGAGAGAGAGAGAAGCGAGAGAGACTAAGAGAAAGATAGTAATGAGGAAACCATATTTTCCTTACTGATTTAGTTCACACAATGGTTACATAAATAGAAACAAGACATGACAATGAGACAAAAGAATGAATAAACAATAGAGGTCGACATGAATAAACAAATGTAGATCGGATCTGGTCTTGCACACTGAGCTGAGGTGAAAGTGACATCTCCTTGTCTCTTCCTTCTTTACCAAACATGTGATCTTGGTTTGTTTCCTTGCTCCAACGGCTCCTGACTCTCGACAAACACTTGTTTAATTTATTCCAAGACATGAGGGGACTTTGGCAATGTATTTGAATTACTTTGCCTCCCACACTTGCCTTGAAAGGCAAGTTTAGGTCTTAACCTTGATGATTGCTCTTCACTTCTCCGAATAACCTCCATCTCTTATCTATGCCATTCTTGTTCTTACTGCCATACCATTGCTCTTTATTACTTCATGTCAACACTCCCCCTCAAGCTTGACCATATGGAACAAGTCAAGCTTGGAAGCCATGAAGCAATCCCTCATTAAAAACTTAGCTAGGCAAAACCCAGTGGGATAAAATCCAAGCCAAGGAAAAAGAGTAGATCACTTCATGGAGGAGAGATCAGTGACATGAGATATCTATGAGTCCCATCCTCGGATGGATGGACTCACAAACCTTAGTGCTTGCTGCCTTTGTGAAGATATCAGCTAGCTGGTCTTCACTTCTTGTGTAGCATGGAAGGATTACTTGCTGCTCCACTGCTTGTCTCACCTTGTGGCAGTCCTACTTCTATGTGCTTTGTCCTCTCATGGAAGACTGAGTTGGATGCAATGTGTATTGCAGCCTGGTTGTCACAATGCATAGTCATTGGTGTGTTGATCTCGATCCCCAAGTCCTTTAGCAATCCCTTGATCCATATAAGCTCACTAGTAAGCTTCCTCATTGATCTATACTCTGCCTCAGCACTTGAACATGACACCACCTTCTGCTTCTTGCTCTTCCATGTGACCAGATTCCCTCCAATGAAGGTGCAATAGCCTGTAGTTGATCTTCTATCAACTCTGTCTCCAGCCCAATCAGCATCACAATACCCAACCACTTCAGTGTTCTTGTTGCAAGCCATCCATACTCCTTGACCAGGCGCCTCTCTTAGGTATCTTAAGATCCTCTCCACCATGTTCCAGTGATGTACCTTAGGAGATCCCATGTGCTGGCTTACTTGGTTCACAGCAAAGCATACATCAGGTCTGGTGATGGTTAGATAGATGAGCTTGCCAACCATTCTTCTATATTTCTTGACATCTTTGAATGGGGTAGCTTCATACTCCCCCTCTCGCAGTACCTTGTAGCCTTCTTCCAATGGTGTTTTGGCTGGTCTACTTCCAAGGTTTCCTGCCTCATTTAAAATGTCAAGTGTGTACTTCCTTTGAGATAAGAAGAGCCCCTCTTTAGAGCGGCATATTTCAATCCCAAGGAAGTACTTCAATTCTCCCAAATCCTTAATATCAAAAGCACTCTTAAGAAAAGATTTAGTTGAGAGGATACCTTCCTTGTTGCTACCAGTGATGATAATATCATCAACATATACTAAGATCACCACAATACCTTGCTGGCTGGTTAGGGTGAAGAGAGTGTGATCAGCCTGTGATTTTACAAATCCTCTCCCATTGAGGGTGGTGCTCAGCTTGTGATACCAGGCTCTTGGAGATTGCTTCAAGCCATAGATTGCTTTCTTTAATCTCAAAACATTTCCTGGTTTCACCATGTCTTCTAGGCCAGGAGGTGGTCTCATATACACTTCATCTTCCAATTCTCCTTGTAAGAAGGCATTCTTCACATCCATCTGCCATAGATCCCATTCCAAGTTGACAGCAAGTGATAGAACCACTCTTATGGTATGGAGCTTGGCCACTGGTGCAAAAGTGTCTAGGTAATCTTCACCATACACTTGAGTATATCCCCTTGCAACTAGTCTTGTCTTCCTCCTCTCTGGCTTTCCATTAGCCCCATACTTGATAGTAAACAGGAGGCGACTTGTCACTGCTTTCTTGCCCTTGGGAAGTTCAGTTTCAAACCATGTATTGTTTCTGATCATGGCACCCATCTCATCACCAACAGATTCTCCCCATTCCTCATGTAGCATAGCCTCCTCATATGTCTTTGGGATGTACTCCTGATCCAGCTCACTCATGAAGACTTGATGTTCCTCTGGATACTGAGCCAGTGAGCACACAGCACTTATAGGATGAGCTACTGCCTCAGCATTGAAGTATACTCTTGTATTGTTCCAGTTAGAAGCTGGTTTCCTGATCCTTGTACTCCTTCTAGGTTGTATCTGCTCAGGTTCAGCTTCATTGACTCCACTTGGCTCTCCCATCTGTTCCTCAGCTTCTGATCTCTCATCTTGATCATGAGATACTGAGCTGTCTTCAGGTTGAGCTTGCACAGGCTGCTCAGTTCTATCACCCCCTTCATGATCAAGGTGAGTGATCTCAACATCTCCAACTGTTTCCTCTACAGTTTGTGTTGGAACCTCTCTGACCGGGGCTGGTGAGTGTGGTAAACTGATGCCAAGTCTCTCCATAATAACTCTCAGGTTGTTAGCTCTATCAGTGGCAGATTGAGAAAGATCTTTGAGTTCCTCCCAGCTCTTCTCATCATAGTAGCCTGTTGATTCCATGAACTTAACATCCCTTGATACCAGAACCCTCCTTGTCTCTGGTATATAGCATTTGTAACCCTTCTGATGAGTTGAGTATCCAATAAACATTGCCTTCCTGCTTTTGGCTTCTAACTTATTTCTAAGCTCTCCTGGAATCAAAACAAAACACACACACCCAAACACACGCAGATGGTCTATGGATGACTTAGTTTTGTTCAGTACCTCATAAGGAGTGGCATTGAGAAGGACTCTTGTGGGTGTGCGGTTGATGAGATAAGCTGCAGTAACTACTGCATCTCCCCAAAACCTCTTAGGCACATTGGAGTGAAACATCATGCTCCTGGCTACTTCCATCAAGTGTCTATTCTTTCTTTCTGCCACACCATTTTGTTGAGGAGTGTAGGGACAACTAGTCTGGTGGATAATTCCGTACGTGTGAGGCAAGATGTTGTTTGAAAGCTGTGCTTGTGTATTCACCACCATTATCTGATCTAAGAATTTTAATCTTGACATTGAAATGGTTAGTGATATAACTCTGAAAGTTTTTAAAAGCTTCTAGCACCCTATCTTTTGATTGCAACAAAGTGATCCAAGTGTACTTAGATTTTTCATCTATAAATGTCACAAAATATTTATGTTGCTCTCTAGATGCACAAGGGGCAGTCCATACATCAGAATGAATTAAATCAAAGCAATTATCATAGATGGTCATTGATTTAGGAAACACATTTCTACAATGTTTTCCTAAGATACAAGCCTCACAATCACTTTTAAAAGAAATACTAGGCAACAGGATGTTCAAAGCATGAGAATGAGGATGTCCTAATCTAGCATGCCATATTACATCTTTAGGGAATTCAGAAACAGAATTAAAATAGCAAGATAAATCAGAAGTTGGTCTTGTGTCCTCAAGCAAGTACAAGTCTCCCTTGGTAGCACCTTTGCCAATCAACTTACTAGAATCAATATCCTGAAAATACACACTGTTAGGAGTGAAAGTAACATGACAATTTAGATCATTAGTAACTCTCTTAACAGATAACAAATTTGAAGCAAAGGTGGGCATATAAAAAGCTTTGGATTCTTTATCAAATAGCTTAAGATCTCCTACACCTTTAATTGGTATCTTATCTCCATTTGCTATCATCACATTTCCAGACACTGGTTCTATGTTTTTAATCAAATTTAAATCACTGATCATGTGGTGTGAAGCACCAGAGTCAATTATCAGTGGCTTAGATGATTTTAAAACTTTAAAATGTCATCAGCAGTGTGAGAAGCATTAAGAGAGATTCCAAGAGTTCTAGAGATACCAGATTCTTTGAGGGCCTTGATGAGAGCATCCAAGTCAGATTTCTTGAGAAGCTCATCCAGGTTAGGCCTTGGTGTAGTGTACACTGATGTTGAGGTCATTGCACTTCCCCCACCATGATTGTTGGAGCACACTGAGTTTGGTGTCGCCGGTTCACCACCAATCAGCTGAGAAGTTGGCTCTTGCATCTTGGTACTGTTGAGATGAAGTGGTAATAAGAGAAGAGAAGAAGTGTTGAGCATATTTGGAGTTGGCACTATTACAGTAACTTTTAGTTACCACAGTAAATAAGAAGTTACTGTAATAGTGAAAGGTGAGAAGAAGTTACCCGGGCAAGTGAGAAGAGATGGCAAGAGCTTTGGACTAAAGGAGAGGCTTTGAATAGTGATCAGACCGTTGAGTCTTGTGTGGAGGAAGAGAGGCGCGCATACAGCTTTGGACAGGCTGTAAAGGTCCAAAGCATGTGAGCTCTCTCAGCCATACAATTCAAACCATCCAGCCTTGCCATGTTGACTCCACATGCTTAGCATAGTATTATGTCTAGGTTCATTTGCGCAAACCCTTGTTTACTCTCTTACTATATATTTGTAATCTCAGTTCATTAATAAACTAAGCAAGTTAGTCTCATTTCTCTCTAGACTTATTTACTATGCACTATTAAATCTGAGAACTCTTCTTGATACTTTAGTCTCTTAATCTCTTTTCAACCTTCTTTAATCTTCATTAACACTCAAATTACACAAAATAATATGGTATCAGAGCCAGGTTGAAAGGATCTAGGTTCGTTTGGACTCTTTGGTGATTCCTTGTGAAGATCCAAAGAGAAGTGTTCTTGAAGTTTGAAGATCAAGTCGGGTTTGAGCTCAAGTTTGTTTCTTTGTGGTGTGGGGAGCTTCTTTACACAAGTCTGGTTCGGGAAGCTTAGTAGAAGGTTGTGGATTCAAGTCTGGTTCGTGAGAAGCGGTTTCAAGATCTACAACACAAGTTCAAGGAAGATACAAGACAAAAGGTTTCATCTTGCGACATGGAGAGTGGGATGAACAACAACAACATGAAGATTGCAGTTTGTTTCAAGGGAACAAACTATTTGGTGTGGTCTCGGATGGTGAGAACCACTGTTGGGTGTAAGGGACTTTGGAAGCATATCATACCAGGAGTAGCTCCAAAGCCAAAGCTTATTACCCAAGGAGAAGATGGAGAAGAAGCTCCGGATGAAGCCATGGAGAAATGGGAACAAGAAGACATGTTGGTGATGTCTGTGCTACACGCATCACTCGATCCACCCATACTAGAAGCTTACAGCTATTGTGAGACAGCAAAGGAGTTGTGGGACACTCTCAAGAAGGTGTATGGCAATACATCAAACCTTAGCCGAGTGTTTGAGGTAAAACATGCCATCAATCACTTGGTTCAAGAAGACATGGAGTTCACTAAGCACTTGGGGAGGTTTAGATCACTATGGTCTGAACTAGAGATGCTGAGGCCGAGCACAACTGATGCTGATGAGCTAAACAAAAGAAGGGAGCAAGACAAAGTCTTTGGATTGCTACTTACATTGAACCCGGTCTACAATGGCTTGGTAATGAAGTTGTTAAGAGAAGATAACCTCCCGGATCTTGAAGAAGTGTGTGCTCGGATTCAAAAGGAACAAGGTTCCATAGGGCTGTTCAGCAAGAAGAATGAGCTATCATTGGCAAATCAAGCCACACAAGGAGAGCTAGGAGAAGCTGCTCAAGCAAACAAAGCTGCGCATGGAAAGTATGAGGAGAGGAAGTTCAATGGAACCTGTGATCACTGCAAGAAGCAAGGCCATAAGAAGAGCCAGTGTTGGATTCTCCATCCACACATGAAGCCAGCCAAGTTCTTGAAGGATCGCGAGGCAAGAGAAAGGGCAAACATGTCGGATGGTTCAAGTGGTGGACCAAGTGCAGCAAGTACCAGCAAGAACCATGAGATGATGGAGGGGCAAGACAGTGGGAATGGCAAGTCTCTAGTGGCTTACTCGGGCACTCCTACCATCCGCAACAACCATGAGCAAGAGTACCTCAAGAAATCTGACCTTGATGCTCTCATAAAGCTTTTCAAGGATCATGGTAACTTTGGTAACACTCTTGAGTACTCTTTTGGTGCTAGGTTGATAGAATCTCCTATGGAGATCATGAGCATTGATAGGATGCATCCGAGTGTAAAAGAAATGCATAATCATCCTGTGTTTGCTAGTATTGCTAAGACTGATCATGCATTGAAACCATCTAGTATCCTTGCTCTCATTGCTAGTTCTCATGCTGCTAAGCCATTGATAGTTGATTCTGGTGCATCCCATCATATGATTAGTGATACTAAGTTGATCAAGGACATTCTCCCATATAGTGGCCATGTGATGATAGCAAATGGTGATAGGATTCCTATTAAAGGAATAGGAAGTCTCAAGCTGTTTGATAAAGAGTCTAAAGCTCTTTATATGCCTGATTTCACTTCAAATTTATTATCTGTCAAGAGATGTGCTACTGATTTACAATGCAATGTGATCTTTAGCCCTGATGATGTGAAGTTTCAGGATATTAAAAGCAGCAAGTTGATTGGAAAAGGAGTGACCAAGGGTGATTTGTATTTGCTTGAAGATCTTGCTCCTGTTTCCAACTTTAGCTGCTCGTTTACATCTTTTCCCACTTCTAGTTTGAGTAAAAATGCATTGTGGCATTCTAGACTAGGACACCCTCATAATAAGGCTTTTAAACTGATGTTGCCAGGTGTTTCTTTTGAGAATAATGATTGTGAAGCTTGTATTTTGGGCAAGCATTGTAAAACTGTGTGTTTCAAACTCTTCTACTGTTTATGAGAACTGCTTTGATCTTATTCACTCTGATGTTTGGACCTCACCTTGCTTGTCTAGAGATAACTATAGGTATTATGTCACTTTCATTGATGAAAAATCCAAATACACCTGGCTAACACTTATTCCAACCAAAGATAGGGTCCTTGATGCATTTAAAAATTTTCAAGCTTATGTAACTAACCAATATCATGCCAAGATAAAGATTTTCAGGTCTGATAATGGAGGAGAGTACACTAGCAATGCATTCAAGCAACATCTAGCACAGCATGGGATCTTGCATCAAACGAGTTGTCCATACACACCACAGCAAAATGGAGTTGCTGAAAGGAAGAATAGACATCTCATGGAGGTAGCAAGAACAATGATGCTTCAGTCTAGAGTTCCTAAGAGGTTCTGGAGTGATGCTGTGACTACAGCTTGTTACTTGATCAACCGAACCCCTACTTTGGTGCTGAAGGGCAAGCTCCTTTTGAGGTCTTGAACAAGTACAAGCCTTCTTTGGAGCATATGAGAGTGTTTGGTTGCCTCTGTTATGTGATGGTGCCTGGAGAGATGAGAAACAAACTTGAAGCTAGGAGTGTGAAGGCTATGTTTATTGGGTATTCCTCAAGTCAAAAGGGGTACAAGTGTTATGATTCTGACACAAGAAGAGTGTTAGTATCAAGAGAAGTCAAGTTCATAGAAGAAAGAGGTTACTATGAGGAGCAGAATCAGGAAGATTTGAAGGATCTTACCTCGGATAGAGCTGCTACATTGAGAACCATCTTGGAGGGTCTTGGAATCAATATGACCCAGGATCAGAGTATGGGATCAGCAACAAGAGAGCAAGGAGTGCCTGGTCCGAGTCAACATAGTCCCCACCTTGATCATGTGGGGGGGAATCAAACCAGAGAAAGTTCAGCAAGTGAGACCAGAGATAGCTCAAGTGGAGAGGAAAGCTCTGGCTCTCATGATCAAGGTGGTTCTCATGATCAAAGTGGGGAACCAAGTGATCAGCATGGTGGAGCTGAAGAGAGTCAGCTTGAAGAAAGTGGAGATGCACAAGAGAGTTCACCTCAGCATGGAGATCAAGTACCATTGCAAGAGCAGGAACCAGAACAAGTCTTGAGAAGGAGCACACGAGTTAAGAGAGATGCTTCCAACTGGGTAAACACAAGAGTGTACTACAATGCCCAGGCTGTGGAGCATCCCTCCCAAGCTGTGTGTTCTTTTGCTCACTTCCCGGAAGAACATTGTGCATTTCAAGTAAGCTTGGATGAGAGCTATGTACCAAGAAGCTTTGAGGAAGCTATGCTGATACAAGAATGGAGAGACTCAGTCAATGCAGAGGCTGATGCCATGATCAAGAATGACACATGGTATGAGAGTCCCTTACCTAAAGGGAAGAGAGCTGTATCAAGTAAATGGATCTTCACTATCAAGTATCTTCCAAATGGAAAGATAGACAGGCGCAAGACAAGATTGGTGGCAAGAGGATTTACTCAAACCTATGGAGAAGATTACATTGATACATTTGCTCCAGTAGCTAAGCTTCATACAATCCGAGTGGTTCTTTCATTGGCAGTGAATCTAGAGTGGGATCTATGGCAAATGGATGTAAAGAATGCTTTTCTACAAGGAGAACTTGAAGATGAAGTGTATATGTTGCCACCACCTGGTCTTGAGCATCTAGTGAAGAAAGGAAATGTGTTGAGACTGAAGAAAGCAATCTATGGTCTCAAGCAATCTCCTAGAGCTTGGTACCACAAGCTGAGCACAACCTTGAATGGTAGAGGGTTCAGGAAGTCAGAACTTGATCATACTCTCTTTACATTGGTCACCTCCTCAGGTATCATTGTAATCCTTGTGTATGTTGATGATATTATCATCACTGGTTCTGATAAAACAGGTATCAAGGAAACAAAGGAGTATCTCAAGTCTGTCTTTGACATTAAAGATTTAGGAGAGATGAAATACTTCCTTGGTATTGAGTTGTGCAGAGCCAAGGAAGGATTGTTTATCTCTCAAAGGAAATATACACTTGATCTTTTGAAAGATGCAGGTGCATATGGAGGCAAAGTGGCTAAAATGCCTATGGAGGATGGGTACAAGGTCCCACGTGAGGGGGAGATTGAAGATAGCAACCTCTTCCATGATCCAAAGCTTTATAGAAAGCTTGTTGGTAAGTTAATCTACTTGACAATCACTCGGCCTGATATATGTTTTGCTGTGAATCAGGTAAGTCAGCATATGCAAGCTCCAAAGGAGCATCACTGGCGCATGGTGGAAAGACTATTGATGTATCTGAATGGTACACAAGGTCTTGGTGTTTGGATGGGTTGCAACAAAAGTACAGAGGTGGTGGGCTATTGTGATGCTGATTGGGCAGGAGATAGAGCTGATAGAAGATCAACCACTGGCTATTGTACTTTCATTGGTGGGAACTTGGTTACTTGGAAGAGTAAGAAGCAGAAGGTGGTCTCATGTTCTAGTGCTGAAGCCGAGTACAGAGCCATGCTGAAGCTAACCAATGAGCTTGTGTGGATCAAGGGGATTCTGAAGCATCTAGAGATTGATCAAGCTACACCAATGACCATGCATTGTGATAACCAAGCAGCTATTCACATTGCATCCAACTCAGTGTTCCATGAGAGGACCAAGCACATTGAGGTTGATTGCCACAAGGTCAGGCAGATGATTGTACTTGGAGTGATCTTACCATGCTACACAAGAAGTGAAGATCAGTTAGCTGATGTGTTCACTAAGGCTGCGAGACAGAAGACAATGGAGTCCATCCATATCAGGTTGGGCCTCATTGATCTGAGCAAGAGGAGCTGATCCCCTTAGCTATGAGGTCTTCACTCTTTTTCCCTCATCAAGGTTTTGTCCCAATGGGTTTTCCTTGGTGAGGTTTTTAATGAGGAAGATCTCATGGCTTTCCAAGCTTGACTTGTTCCATATGGTCAAGCTTGAGGGGGAGTGTTGAGATGAAGTGGTAATAAGAGAAGAGAAGAAGTGTTGAGCATATTTGGAGTTGGCACTATTACAGTAACTTTTAGTTACCACAGTAAATAAGAAGTTACTGTAATAGTGAAAGGTGAGAAGAAGTTACCCGGGCAAGTGAGAAGAGATGGCAAGAGCTTTGGACTAAAGGAGAGGCTTTGAATAGTGATCAGACCGTTGAGTCTTGTGTGGAGGAAGAGAGGCGCGCATACAGCTTTGGACAGGCTGTAAAGGTCCAAAGCATGTGAGCTCTCTCAGCCATACAATTCAAACCATCCAGCCTTGCCATGTTGACTCCACATGCTTAGCATAGTATTATGTCTAGGTTCATTTGCGCAAACCCTTGTTTACTCTCTTACTATATATTTGTAATCTCAGTTCATTAATAAACTAAGCAAGTTAGTCTCATTTCTCTCTAGACTCATTTACTATGCACTATTAAATCTGAGAACTCTTCTTGATACTTTAGTCTCTTAATCTCTTTTCAACCTTCTTTAATCTTCATTAACACTCAAATTACACAAAATAATAGGTACTGTGATCTTGTCTCCTTGAACTTGTTTGGCTTTAGGTGAGGATGCAGGATCCAGCACTTGTCTTTTAGATGCCCCTTCTTCTTGCAGTGGTCACAAATCAAGGACCTCCTGTCCTCTTGTTTGTAAGCTGCCTTGTTGGCTACCACTACCTCAGCTTGATGCGCCATGCTCAGGTCTCCCTTGCTTCCAAAGAGACTCACAGACCCTTCCTCTTTCTGGATTTGAGCACACACATCATCTAGATCAGGGAGCTTATCAGCTCTCAAGATGTGCTTGATGAGGCTCCCATAAGATGAGTTAAGAGTGAGCAGCATCCCAAAGACTTTGTCCTCTTCACGCCTAGCTAGGAGGATCTCAGGGTCCATGGTATGTGGTCTCAGTAGCTCCAGCTCTGCCCAAAGAGACCTAAACTTACCAAAGTGAGATTGGAACTCCACATCTCCTTGACTGAGTCCACTGAGGGCTTTCTTGACTTCAAACACCCTAGTTAGGTTTGAAACATTTCCATACACCTTGTAGAGGGTGTCCCACAATTGCTTGGTAGTCTCACAGTATGAGTAAGACTCCATAATTGCTGGCTCAAGGGAGCTGAGAAGGGCTGAGAGAACCATGAGGTCTTCTTGACTCCATTTTTCTTCATCAGCTACCACCACTTCTTCTTTCCCATCTTTGCCTTGGATAGTTTGTTTTGGAGCTGCTTCTGTTATTGCATACTTCCATAAACCTCTTCCTCCAAGAGCTCTCTTCACCATCCTGGCCCAAAAGAGATAATTAATCCCTTTCAAGGTCACAGGTATGTTGAGATGTTTGTTGTTGTTGTTGTTGTTGTCTTCCATCTTTCTTCAAACCGCCAAGAACAGGAGAGAGAAAGATTTTAAAAACAAAAGATTGAAACAAGAACAGGATGATTGCGGAAGTGTGAATAGGTTTCAAGAGCTTTGATGCTCTGATACCATGAAAGTTTATGAAAGATTAAGGTAGATTTGTGATGATAATTAAGAACAAGTTGAGTTGTGAAGAATAAATCGAGAGAGAGAGAGAGAGAGAAGCGAGAGAGACTAAGAGAAAGATAGTAATGAGGAAACCATATTTTCCTTACTGATTTAGTTCACACAATGGTTACATAAATAGAAACAAGACATGACAATGAGACAAAGAGAATGAATAAACAATAGAGGTCGACATGAATAAACAAATGTAGATCGGATCTGGTCTTGCACACTGAGCTGAGGTGAAAGTGACATCTCCTTGTCTCTTCCTTCTTTACCAAAACATGTGATCTTGGTTTGTTTCCTTGCTCCAACGGCTCCTGACTCTCGACAACACTTGTTTAATTTATTCCAAGACATGAGGGGACTTTGGCAATGTATTTGAATTACTTTGCCTCCCACACTTGCCTTGAAAGGCAAGTTTAGGTCTTAACCTTGATGATTGCTCTTCACTTCTCCGAATAACCTCCATCTCTTATCTATGCCATTCTTGTTCTTACTGCCATAACCATTGCTCTTTATTACTTCATGTCAACATAGCATGCCACAATGCATTCTTGCTTAGACTAGTAGACACAGAAGAAAAAGAACAACTAAAATTTGCAATAGAAGTAAGATCTTGAAGCATGTATAACTCCCCCTTGGTTACTCCTTTGCCAAGCATCTTGCTACTTTTAATATCCTGAAACTTCACATCATTAGGACTGAAGATAACATTACAATTAAGATCAGTTGCACATCTCTTAACCGAAAGCAAGTTGGAAGTGAAATCAGGCATATAAAGAGCTTTTGACTCCTTATCAAACAGTTTAAGCATTCCTACTCCTCTAATAGGAATCTTATCACCATTAGCAATCATGACATTTCCACAAGCAGGCTCAATGTTTTTAATCAACTTAACATCACTAATCATGTGATGAGATGCACCAGAATCAATAATGAGAGGCCGAGATGCATGACAATGAGACTTAGCAAGATGAGCTAGAATGCTGGAAGGTTTGAATGGTTTGTATGCATGATCCGAGTAGTATGCATGATCAATGCTATCAATACCACACTCTTTGAGATGATTATGCATATCACAAGAGTTATCTATCAACCTATCAGTTCTAGCAATCAAGGAAGCACCATAAGAGTACCCAAAGGTGTTACCATTCTCCTTGAAGAGTTTGATGAGGGAGTCTAGGTCTGCCCTTGTCACATACTCACTGGTGTTGCTTGAACCACCAGTATAGGCCACCAGAGACTTCCCATTGTCTGTCTCACGCTTCTCACCATCTTGTGCCTTGCTTGTACTAGCTCCATTTGCTCCACTGGTTCCATCCGAGAGGTGAGCTCTTGCTTCTCTATCCTTCATGAATTTAGCCGGCTTGAGATGTGGGTGAAGGATCCAACACTGGCTTTTCTTGTGTCCTTGCTTCTTGCAATGGTCACAGTTCCCATTGAACTTCCTTTCCTCATACTTTCCATGCGCAGCTTTGTTTGCTTGTGGAGTCTCCTCTTGATCCGAGTGTGATGCATGGTTAGCAAGAGAGAGTTCTCCCTTCTTTCCAAACAAACCGATAGACCCTTGTTCCTTTTGGATCCTAGCACACACTTCCTCAAGGTCTGGAAGAGTGTCTTCTCTCAATAGGTGCTGGATGAGACCACCATAGGCTGGATTCAAAGTCAGCAACAACCCAAAGACCTTATCCTGCTCGCGCCTCTTGTTTAACTCATCCGCATCAACCGTGCTTGGTCTAAGCATCTCCAACTCTGACCAGAGTGATCTGAACCTCCCAAGGTGTTTGGTGAACTCCATGTCTTCTTGAACAAGTACATTGATAGCTTGCTTCACCTCAAACACCCGGCTTAAGTTGGAAGTGTTTCCATACACTTTCTTCAAGGTATCCCACAGCTCTTTGGCTGTTTCACAATAGCTGTATGCATCCAACAGACTCGGCTCCAAGGATGAATGGAGAGCTGATAGTACCATACAATCCTCTTGCTCCCATTTCTCAAGCGCATTGCCTGAACTCCCATCTCCTTCTTCTCCTTGAGTGATTAGCTTTGGAGCTTCACCCGGAGTAATATGCTTCCACAGCCCTTTGCTTCCCACAGCAGTCCTAACCATCCTAGACCAAACTAGGTAGTTGGTTCCCTTAAAAGTAACCGAGACCTTCATGTTCATACTACCTTCCATCTCTAGAAACTTAACTCAGCAACTTGTAACAAAGACTTGATCTTTTACCTTGAACACAAACCGCTTGTAAAGACTTGAGCTTTGAGTATGAATCTTCAAGAAAACCCTACAGATCTTCCCTTGCAGCTCACGGTAACACACCACAAAGACTTAACACCACTTCTGAACTTGGTAAACTTCAACCGACACCTTCTTGAAGCTGGATCTCCAAGATAAACACCAACGGACACCAATACTTGTTCTTCAAAGATCTAGCTCCCGAATTCTTCAAGAACGCTCAAGAACACAAGTTGCTTTTTGCGCAACCTGGCTCTGATACCATAAGATTTCTAGAGATCTAGTGTAGTAATAGAGATTAGAGAAGAGATTAAAGAGATTAAGAAGAGATTTGAGAAAGGGAAAGATTAATCCGAGACAAAGAGACTAAGAACCATACTTAAAATGTCTAAGAGACTTTCATTGCTTGCTTAATCATTAATCAGAGAGTGTTTACAATATATATAGAGAGAACTAATGAGGGTTTGCGACAAGGTAAAGTGGTCTGATCACTATTCAAAGCATGTAGAGTCAAGGAGGAGAGGAGCGCCTGGTTTGAATACTTGGACCACATTGCACACACGCTTGATGCCAAAGGTATCTTGACTAGATACCTTTGCCTTTACAGCCTGTCTTAGCGCGCCTCCTTTATCCTCAAACGGTCACAAGGTTTGATCCAAACCTTAGCTGCGCATCCTAACCTTCCACACCACTTGGTGTCTTTGCTTCACTTTACTTCTTCTTACTTAGTTACCATTGTCACTGTGGTAACTCTTGTAATAGTGAATAGTGTGCATTCACTATTCACTATCTACTATTTCCCAAATAGTGTAGAAACCTCATCTCTTACTCAGCCTCATCTTCTCTTACTTAAGCCTCTCATCTCAACACTCACAACTCCTATGAGATTTATTCAACTTCCTGGTTATTCTCCACTGATTAGTGGTTCCCAATCAAGCTTCTTAT
>NW_026616765.1:0-22038 GCF_000801105.2 Raphanus sativus | reverse complement strand
TTATAGGTGAGCAAACATTTGTATAATAAAATTAATATAATACACAAATAAATATTAATCGTATTATGGTGATAGATTAATTTATATTTTAATATTGAATAAATTTTGCGGCGGCACAGCCAAGCCAAATGATAATGGTGTAATTAACAATCAAGGTTTATTAACGAGGCGACATACCGCCCGCATTAATATAGATAAATAATAGTGAATTAAAACAAACACTATAAAATAATAAACAATAATATAGGCGGTATACCGGCCATTATAGCAGGGTAAATATGATACATATAAACTTTACCGAATTGCAGAGTGATCGTGCTGATAACGTGTTATAAAATAACTTACAATTTTATAGTATCGAAAAATTTAAATAAGAGTGAAATTTTATACCCGCAGAAATAAAAGAACACTGATATAAGTATAATAACGAGAGAGAGAGTAAGTTATATGAGGAAGAAGAGAATGGTGTAAAAGTGCGCATTACAATCGATCGAAACAATCGTTTATATAGAAGTAAAAAGAGAAAGTTACTGTGTGTGCATAGTGGCAGTGGGCTCCACATAATTTACTTCACACGATCATTTTCAATGATCGGTGCTTCCTTTGTTGACATTCAATTTTTCACGTTTATAACAATATCATTTTTTTTTCCATCTATAATATTATTAGGAGGGACTAAGCCGAGTGGGTATAACCCACAAACATACATACATAAACATAAAAGCCCAATAACAAAAAGGCAATTCATTTAAAACAACAAACGGGCAATGACCAAGCCCACTAAAAAGCCAAACCGAAAGCCCACAGAAAATTGAGACACAAGTCCACCCAATCTCCACTCTGCCCACGTGTGCGCAAACCGCAACAACACATGGGACGCGTGTCAACATTGAAAGCTTCGTCATCAGAAAAGGTTGTCGGTCGCCGCCGAGATCGAAGACCGCGACCTCTCCGGAATTGCGACTCACCCACTTTCTCCTCCACAGGAGTCGACGCTGTACTTGATCGGAACACACCCACCGGACTCACCGGGAGAAACACCACGACCACCGGATTCCATCACCAACGACTGTATTGGAGATATAGGAACCGGAGTCTTTCATCATCGGCCCGAACTTCAGCTAAGCGTCCATCGGTTCCACCGAGACCGCATGCGAATTCGGCCACTCACCACCACAAAGAACAAACTTGAACACAGCTCGAACACATCCTCGAGGAGCGAAAGCCGGCGACCACCATCCGATAAGAAATGGCACGGCTCCAGAATCAAACCGCCGGCGATGAACGATGGATGACCCACCTTCTCCCGGAAACCAAAACCGGACCACCACCACAGAGATCGGTGCATGGCCGGAAGCAAGAAGAAAACGATCCGTAGAAAAACGAACCGATTAAAAGCCGAACTAAAAAACAGAGATAATAAAACAGAGAGAACAAAGCTTTGCCGGACCGGCGGTGACTAGGTGAGCCAAAACCGCCGGCCGGAGTCGTGAAATCGCGAAGGAAAAGCGAGAGAGAAGTTGGGAAAAGAGAAGTTTTGTACTTTTAACTTCTTTTTTCTATGTGCACCTCTTTGATTTTAACATTTTTCTATAATAAAAAGATATCATATCTCGACTGAATCGGGGAAATATTAAGAAAATAATATTTAAGATCATGGTGTAAACGTGAACATCTACTAGTCCACATATTATATAAGGAAAAAATAAATTTGAAATATTCAATAATTATTTGAACAAAAAAAAAAAAAAAAAAAAGAAATATTCAATAATTAATTATGTGATGTTACGTGTAGCACCCTAGTTTCGTGGTTACTCTATAAAGACCAGAGCACCAATCTCTTTATCTTCATTCTACTTCTACATATTCAAGAAAGACATTAATACTAATAAGTGCGAAGTTGATAACAGTTGTTGATCTTAAAACAATGGCGGGCGAATTGGTTCTTCTTGATTTTTGGCCAAGCATGTTCGGGATGAGGACGAAGATGGCTTTGGCTGAGAAAGGAGTGAGTTATGAGTACATCGAGACAGATCCATGGACTAAGACTCCTTTACTCATCGAGATGAATCCAATTCATAAGAAGATTCCGGTTCTCATCCACAAAGGTAAACCGATCTGTGAATCTCTTATCCAGCTCGAGTACATCGACGAGGTTTGGTCCGATACATACCCAATACTCCCCTCTGATCCTTACCAGAAAGCTCAAGCAAGGTTCTGGGCAGATTTCATCGACAAAAAGGTAAACGATCTCTTTTGAAATACATGGTCTGTTCTGATATAGCCCAATAAAACATTGGTTTAGTCCCTATAATTTTTGTATCAAAATTTTAGGACCGGTTCAGTTGAAATATATATTTTTTATAAAAACCCTTTGATCAGATTGATTTAAATATAATCTAACTTTTAGATGTTTTCTTTACTAGGCTTTCTTGATTGATGTGTAAAGATTCAAGAACTTGTATCTTTCTCCAAAAAAAAAAATCTGTTCCCCTTTGGTTTACATTTACAAATGCATCGTAAAGAAGAATAAAAAATCTGATTGTTAATGACTTTGTTTGATTCTTGCTGTGTGTGTGTGTGTGTTCAGCTTTACGACCCAGCATGGAAAATATGGGGAACAAAGGGAGAAGATCAAGTTGCAGCCAAGAAAGAACTGATTGAACATTTCAAGACACTTGAAACAGAGCTTGGAGACAAAACTTACTACGGTGGGGAAGTGTTTGGGTTCCTAGACATCGCGTTGATGGGTTATTACAGCTGGTTCAAAGCTATGGAGAAGTTTGGTGAGTTTAGTTTCGAAACAGAGTTCCCAAAGCTGACTGAGTGGACCAAGAGGTGTTTAGAAAGAGAGAGCGTGGTTAAGGCATTAGCTGATTCTGACAAGATTATTGAGTATGCTTATGCCCTCAGGAAGAAGTTTGGAGCCGAGTAGATGCTTTTGATGTTTGCCTTACTTGGTCTGAACACACAAGGAAAGAAAATGGTTCCGTATCAAGACCATTATGTTCTGTTCTTATGTGAAATTTGTATTTTCTCTCCTGTATTTTCTTTGTTTGTGTACTTTCTAGCTTCTAAAAGCATGAAAATCCATAATAAATAAATGTTTGAATTGAATATCTAAATATTGTCATCAAATCAAGAAAACCGATTTAAAATTCTGAATGACTTTTGATTTTATCAAATTAATTGTTTTGGCTATATATTCAATAAATAACAAAATTGAACTCATAAAATATAAAGAGCAAAAAAACCAAGAGCAAAACATGCAAGATTTATTTATTCAATTCAGACAACTCAAAAATCATTAAGTACATGATTTTTTTAAAATATATATCTGTAAAACTAAAACAAGAAAAACCATGAACCATACATAATTCGTTAGAGGACTTGTTCCTCCTTTCGTGCCTAACACGAAAATAATTTGCATATTTGATATATTTTCCTCTATCAATTATGTCAATATCATCTAAAACTGACACCCCATAGCCAATAATTGATCCATTTCCAATTACAATACATAGTTGAATTTAACAAGGCAATTACTTGTTCTTTTTTTTTTCCCAAATTGGATTATATTAGAACATGAACAAAGTTTTACAGCCCAAGAACAGGCACTGAAGCCGGCGGAACATGAATATATCCCCGGAAACTAAATCCCATGAAGGGAAGCTTAAACCCAAATACACACGGGCACCTAAAGAAAAGATTGAAAAAGACAGAACTCAAATTCCCAAGTTAAAAGAAGTCCAAGATAATAGAAGAGCAGAGAAACCAAGAACCCATGATAACCGGAAGTTTCAAAAGGGACAACCAGACGAGACGAGGACGGGATACCAATCAGGACGATCCCAAAACACTTGAGAAGCTTGACAACCAGGACGAAAAACAGAGAAGGTCCATCCGCTAAACTGAGCAGCAGACCGAGGGAACACATGCCTCAACAACAAACCTTCTCACCGAAAAGAGTCAAAAGCAAACCAAAGATCCTCGAAACGTTTTCGCCGTTGTTGTTCAAGGGCCAAGGAACCATAAACTTCCAAACTAAACATGAACCAATTGGAGAAAGTCATGACAGATAAAACCACCATCTGAAGAGCCATAACAAGAGGAGAGACGCCAAACTCGGGGAAGATGCTCAGAACCGAGCCCACAATAAACACCAATCGTATCAACGATCCAACCGAGAATATAACACTCCGAAGAACAAACGCTCAGCATAAGAACTAGAGTTGAAGGAGATCCTGAGACGACGTCAGCGAAAGCACGTGCACTGCCCCCAAGCAGCTACACTGCACCGTCAACAGATCCTCGACCTGACATATGGCGCCCGACTCACCACAGAACCCAACTCTCCGGACTAAGCTTCGTCTGAAACTAAACAAAAGTGCAATTACTTGTTCTGCTGTTTATAATGGAATATAAATATTTATTAATTAACAACAAGTCAACAACACACAGCATGATGTTTTGATTTTTAAACTATTTGCTCCCAAATATTTATCAGATAATGATAAAAAATCAAAATGTTTAGAGGGAATATGGGTTATGCTGTTAACCAAGGCTTATGCTTATGGAAATTTGGAGGCAGAGTGAAAAAAAAACTTTGCAGCCAGAGTATTTATTTGTTCAACCAAAAATCACAGCGGGCTATTATTCATAGTTAGTTGCTTTCAATAAAGGGGTCAACAAACCAAGTAAACCTTAATATACTATGGAAAAACCAAAACATAACAACACCATTACGGTATTTTTTTTTTTTGAAAAAACACCATTATGGTATTACCTACTCGATCTATACATTTACTCTCTCTACAAGCAAACAAATGTTCCAGGACGTAGTGTCGGTCACGAGATTGGAACAACTCCAAATATAAATATTCTATAAACATGATTTACGTTTTTGAAATATATAAACGAAGAAATATTCACTTCAAAACCAAGTTGTCTTGGCCTAGTGGTAAAGGGACTCCGGCTGGAATTTCCGCCCTGGGTTCGATTCCACTTGATCACCAGGACTAACGTTAAATCGCAAGAATACGTGGATTACCGTCAGCTTAAGAGAAATTAGTCTTGAGAAATTAGTCTTTGGGCCTAGAAAGCCTTTGGGATCATCCCTCGGTTAATAAAAAATATTCACTTCAAAGTTCAAACCTAGATAGAGTTCTTTGATATAAATGCTAACCGGTTTCCTAACTCAGTCCGTAGACCATATAGCAAGAAACGTAACTATGATTTTCTGTTAGTAAATACGATGCTTTATTATGCATTAGTAGTAATTTAGTATTGTAGCTTTCTTAAGACTGAAGCGTTAAAATAAAAGAGATGGATAACAACCTTCTTTTTTAACAGAAATTTCTTATAACGTCGTATCTAGTATCTACACAAAATATTACAGTGAATTTGATTACAGAGTTGTAGAATAATAATCCCAATGACTTAGCTTAGATCGTAGTGGAGCGATTTATCTTCACATGTCTAGCGTTGTTGTCAATTGAGAGAAACCCTTAAATGTTCCGTCTAGGGAAGTGCGACATGATTGTCATGAATATCGAAATTAAATGCATTCACCAACCCTATCGATCCAACACTTTCTTTTATCCCATTTTAATTTCACACACTAAATTCACCACCACTTGTTTATAACCACATTTCTCCCTCAGCAACCGCAACAAGAGAAAGAGATAGGAACAGAAGAAAAAAATCGAAGAAGAAAATGGACAAGAGCGATGATCATCACAAGACTAGCAACGGCGTTTCCGGTGGTGCCGCGACGGAGAAATGGGAGGATGGTAGCACGGGAATCCGAACCGCCGAGACAATGCTCCGGTTAGCTCCGGTGGGTCTTTGCCTTGCGGCGCTTGTTATCATGCTTAAAGACTCTCAGGATAATGAGTTCGGCTCAGTTTCTTACTCCAACCTCTCTGCTTTCAGGTATCTTATCCATACATAGATATATAATTTTATTAATTTATAATCTTAACATTTTGAGTTACATCTCACTATTTAGTATTCACGATTAGGGATTGTGACATGGTTCGTTACAGATTTATTAACTAATTTGGACCGTTAAACCTTAATTACATACATATACCAAAGTATGAAGAGACGTATTAGTCAAGTTACATGTGTTGATTATTTAAGTTAGGGTTTCATTCAGAAAGATTAAGTGGTTATGGTATGGACGAAAAAGCAACGAATGATTAGTTATGGTAATAATGAACCTTAATTACGATTAGGTACTTGGTGCACGCATTAGTCAAGTTACACGTGTTGATTATTTAAGTTAAGGTTTGATTCATCAGAAAGATTAAATGGTTATGCTATGGACGAAAAAAGTAACGAATGATTTGTGATGGTAATTAATGAACCTTAATTACGATTAGGTACTTGGTGCACGCAAATGGAATATGTGCAGGCTACTCTCTTCTCTCAGCAGCCATTTCTGCCATGCCTGGTTCTTCTTCCACAATGCCTCGTGTTTGGACCTTCTTCTGTCTCGACCAGGTCTCATATTATATCCTGATTATACTTTAATTCAGTTTTTATTTATCAAATGACCCGCTCTTACTAGTCACTAATTAATTCGATAACGTGGTCATTTCAGATTCTGACCTACGTGGTCCTTGCTGCTGGAGCTGTGTCTACTGAAGTTCTGTACTTAGCCTACAAAGGAGACGATGCCATTACGTGGAGCGATGCGTGCAGTTCCTTTGGCAGTTTCTGCCATAGAGCCACTGCTTCTGTCATAATCACGTTCGTCGTGGTTTGCTTATATGTGGTTCTCTCTCTAATCTCCTCTTACAAGCTCTTTACTCGCTTTGATCCTCCAGCAATCGTTGACTCCAACAAAAGCGTCGAAGTTGCAGACTTCGGAAATTAATCCATAGCTTTTATTTAAGACGGTTGCAGCCTTCGGAAATTAATCCATAGCTTTTATTTAAGACCTCTCTAATTTGGCATGTTTACATGTTTCTACAATTATCTTCTTTTTTAAAAAAAATGATCATGGAAGACATGCTTTTGTCTTGTGTTTGGTCTTTTCTTGCACGTGCTTGCGTTTATCCTATCATTACGACCAATGACATGGGGGTGGTTTGAATCAAAGGTCTAAACATGAGAATCACACACCGGGTATACTGATTGATATAATAAACCCAATGAAAGTTGTCTGATTCAGAATTATGATAAATGGGCTTTTGCTATTGAGCCCAATACTATTATTATTTTTAGTTTTTTTCTCCGTCTCTCTATCTCTATCTGACCAGCCCATATAAACAATCCAGGCCCAAAGAATCAGGTCGTAAGTCCCTTGTCAACCACACTTCTGACTGAGAGTGAGAGGAGTGACCGTTAGATCAACCACACTTCTCTGTTCCCACTACTACTACTACCTCTTCCTAGTTCCCATCTGCTTTCCACAGACACTGACGCTTGATCTAAATAATGGCCTTACCAAATGCGACTTGCAGAAGAATCTCATCTTCCCCTAACTCCATACCAACTGGTCAACCATGGAAAGGTGGTTTCAATATTCGCTAACCCCTTTTTTTAAGTTTTCCTGTTTCACACTAATGTTCCTCAAGTAGCATTCTCGAAGAAAAAGATATTAGTAGCTTCGTTTCATCATATCATATGCTGTCACCATTCTTATGTTCTGTGGTTTTCTTTTCATTAGTTCCATGGTTTGAATCAAACCCTGGATCCTAGATTTTTGAAGTTTGATGGTGGCCGGCCATTGAAGCTTTAAACATGGCTGAGGATTTAGACAAGCCACTGCTGGATCCTGACACTTTCAACAGAGAAGGAATTGACTTGGTATGATTGTGTGTTTCCTTTAACTTTTTACTCTTAATTCTTGGCTTCACAGTGGTAATAAAAAAAAAAGGTTTGACGCTTGAACTTGGCAGGGTCTACTGCCATTGGAGGAGGTTTTTGAACACCTAAGAACATCTCCTGGAGGGCTTTTATCTGGAGATGCTGAAGAAAGATTGAAGATATTTGGTCTTAACAGACTTGAAGAGAAACAGGTAATAAACAGCTCACCGTCAAAGTATCTCTCCATAATGTTCCTGCCAAGGACAGTAGTATAGAAGCTTATGGGCTCTGATATTTTGTGCTAATGACGTTTTAAAAAAAATGATAACAGGAGAACAAGTTTCTCAAGTTCCTAGGCTTTATGTGGAATCCTCTGTCATGGGTTATGGAAGCTGCAGCATTGATAGCCATTGCCCTTGCAAACAGTGAAGTAAGACACTAAGAGTTAATGTTTCTTCTTTATTTTATCAAGACACACCTTGAAACTCATGGTGAAACTGGTTCTACAGAGACAGGGTCCTGACTGGGAAGACTTTGTTGGAATCGTTTGTCTTTTACTGATCAACGCAACAATCAGCTTCTTTGAAGAGAACAATGCTGGGAATGCTGCTGCAGCTCTTATGGCTCGCTTGGCTCTAAAAACAAGAGTCTGGTTCTTTCACCTTATATGATTTTTGGTTCTGCACTGTCGTTTCCATATTACCTTAAAATATGATCAAGATCTCTTCTTATAGGTTCTTAGAGATGGACAGTGGCAAGAGCAAGAAGCCTCTATTCTGGTACCTGGTGATATAATTAGCATAAAGCTTGGCGATATCATTCCTGCAGATGCTCGCCTTCTTGATGGAGACCCCTTGAAGATTGATCAGGTATGCACAGAATATGAATCTCTTTTCTTTTAGTGCAGTATCTAAAGACTGTCTCTGAGCTTAACTTTTATTCCTGCAGTCAGTGCTGACCGGTGAATCTCTACCGGTGACCAAGAAGAAGGGTGAGCAAGTCTTCTCTGGCTCTACTTGTAAGCAAGGTGAAATAGAAGCTGCTGTGATAGCCACTGGTTCCAGCACTTTCTTTGGTAAAACAGCATGCTTGGTGGACAGCACAGATGTAACTGGACATCTTCAGCAGGTTCTTTGTCTTTCTTTTGAAGTGGTGAAATACATTCTGCAGCTTGCAAGAACGTTAACATGTTTTCTTACTAGGTTCTGACATCAATTGGGAACTTCTGCATCTGCTCTATAGCTGTTGGAATGGTTCTTGAAATCATTGTCATGTTCCCTATACAGCACCGCTCCTACAGAGTTGGGATCAATAACCTTCTTGTACTGCTCATTGGAGGCATTCCCATCGCCATGCCCACTGTACTATCTGTCACCCTTGCCATTGGGTCTCATAGACTTTCACAACAGGTATAGAGATCTCAGTGTCTCTTTTCTCTTTAGTATTTAACTAGAATAGAGAAAACAGAGATGCATCTAATGCTTCTTCTTTCTCTGAAAGGGTGCCATTACCAAAAGGATGACAGCAATAGAGGAAATGGCTGGGATGGATGTCCTCTGCTGCGACAAAACTGGAACACTTACCTTGAACAGTCTTTCTGTTGATAGAAATCTCATCGAGGTACCAATACACCTCATACAGCTTTAAGTACATTTGAATCCATGTTTAAATGTGCTAATCCATCTGCACAGGTTTTTGCTGACTATATGGACAAGGACACAGTTTTGTTGCTTGCAGGGCGAGCTTCACGGCTAGAGAATCAGGACGCTATAGACACAGCAATTATTAGCATGCTTGCTGATCCTAGAGAGGTACGTGGACTCTCTTTTACAAGACTACTTGTCACCTTCTTAGAAGTTTTTTCTTCATACAAAAGGTTGTTTATCCGTAGGCTCGTGCAAACATTAAAGAAGTTCATTTCCTGCCGTTCAATCCTGTGGACAAACGTACTGCAATAACGTATATTGATTCTGATGGAAAATGGTATCGCGCTACCAAAGGAGCTCCTGAACAAGTTAAGTATTAGCCTATTCTTGGTACTTACCAAACTGACTCTATATGAAAGGAGTACCATCACTGACTATAAGTGTATTACATATATAGGTTCTAAGCTTGTGTCAAGATAACAATGTGATTGCGCAAAGAGTTTATGCCATTATCAATAGATTTGCAGAGAAAGGTTTGAGGTCTCTTGCGGTTGCTTATCAGGTAACATCTCTGCCCTGTTTTCTTGATTTGGTTTTAACATGACCTTAGTTACTCCAATTCATTGAGTCATCTTTTTTCTAGGAAGTTCCAGAAAGAAGCAGTAATAGTCCTGGAGGACCATGGAAGTTCTGTGGGTTGTTACCACTGTTTGATCCACCAAGGCATGACAGTGGTGAAACCATCCTTAGAGCTCTTAACCTTGGTGTTTGCGTTAAGATGATCACCGGTAAGTCTGAATACTACTACCCTAGAGCTTGCTTGCTTGCTTGTTTGTTTCTAAAGCAGAGGAGCAGACACTCTCTGATGGTGCTACAAAACTTTTCAGGTGATCAGTTGGCGATAGCAAAGGAGACAGGCAGACGTCTTGGTATGGGAACCAATATGTATCCTTCTTCCTCTTTGTTAGGCCATAGAAACGATGAGCATGAAGCCATTCCAGTGGATGAGCTGATTGAAATGGCAGATGGGTTTGCTGGAGTGTTCCCTGGTCAATAATCAAAACCACAACGCTAATATCTACAGAGTTTGAGACTTGCTCTTTATTTCTAATCCCAATCTTTACTATTTTGTTTCTGTATGTTTCAGAACATAAGTATGAGATTGTAAAGATCTTACAAGAAAAGAAGCATGTGGTTGGAATGACCGGAGATGGTGTGAATGATGCTCCTGCACTCAAAAAAGCTGACATCGGAATAGCTGTATCTGATGCAACAGATGCTGCAAGAAGTTCTGCTGACATAGTACTAACTGAGCCTGGCTTAAGTGTAATAATCAGTGCTGTCTTGACTAGCAGAGCCATTTTCCAGCGGATGAAGAACTATACAGTTAAGTACCATCATCTGATTCCACATATATGCTAAAGAATCTAAACTTTTCAAGTAGTTTAATGAATGAATCTGCAGGTATATGCAGTCTCAATCACCATAAGAATAGTGGTGAGGAACTTCATAAACATGATCTGTCTCATGTTAGTTTAAGTTACATCTACTTGACCTTTATAGTCTTATCATTGTTTCATGCAGCTTGGTTTTACACTTTTAGCATTGATATGGGAATATGACTTTCCACCCTTCATGGTTCTGATAATCGCAATACTCAATGATGGTAACCTCATGATCCTCTCATTAGCTTCTTCATGTTGATGTTACAAAAAAAAACTAGTTCGTAATACTCTCAAGTGCTCTTGTTGATCTCCTATGCATCAGGGACCATCATGACTATCTCTAAAGATAGAGTTAGACCCTCTCCTACACCTGAAAGTTGGAAGCTCAACCAGATATTTGCAACTGGTATTGTCATTGGAACATACCTAGCAATGGTCACAGTTCTGTTCTACTGGCTCATTGTCTCTACAACCTTCTTTGAGGTATATTCTACTTAGCTTACCGAGAAGAATGTATATACGTAACCATCTCTTGATCTTTTTTTACGCTACAGAAACACTTTCATGTCAAATCAATCGCCAAGAACAGTGAACAAGTCTCATCCGCTGTGTATCTCCAAGTGAGCATCATAAGCCAAGCACTCATATTCGTAACACGTAGTAGAAGCTGGTCATTCCTAGAACGTCCCGGGACTCTCCTGGTCTTTGCTTTCCTTGTTGCTCAACTTGTAAGAACACTTCACCGTTTACCCTTTCCATCACACAATGCATACATAGACTCTTCTTGATGTCGACTTGTGTGTTTCATGTACACAGGCAGCTACATTAATTGCAGTCTATGCCAAAATCAGCTTTGCTAACATCACCGGCATTGGATGGGGATGGGCAGGTGTTATATGGCTATACAGTCTGATATTTTACGTACCGCTCGATGTTATTAAGTTCGTCTTCTGTTACGCATTGAGTGGAGATGCTTGGAACCTCGTAATAGACCGTAAGGTTGGTGGTGCATGTCTTGTCCTCTGCTTGTTACTCAAGACTTATACTCTGTTCTTTGAAAGACAAAGACTGTTTCGTTTTTTTTTGTATTGTAGACAGCTTTTACTTATAAGAAAGATGATGGAACGGCCAATGTAAGCATCACTCAGAGAAGCCATTCAGCAGAAGAACTCAGTGGAAGTGGTTCTCGACCTTCTTGGATCGCTGAACAAACCAGAAGGCGTGCAGAAATTGCCAGGTTCTATACCCACTTTTTGAGTTTTCTCTTCCGTTTCATTTACCACCACCAGAACCATCTCTGATCCATACAAAACAATATTTGTTATTGTTCATCTGATAGGCTCATAGAGGGACACTCAGTGTCAAGTCATTTAGAATCAGTGATCAAGCTCAAACAAATTGACTCAAAGATGATCCGTGCAGCTCATACTGTCTAAACCTAGTTTCTCTTGAGTACTTCTCTAACTCTTAAGGTCAAAGAGGAGTAAAGAACAAAAACTAGAGCATTAGTATGATCTATGTAGTTAGTAATGTAGTGTTGTTTTCTGGTGACAGCAGAACTCAAACATACCCCTTTGTAATTCAGTTTTATGTCCACAATCTATGCAATTTATGTCGAAAATAATCAAAAGAATCTGACACTAAAGGAACTATTATAATACATGTAAAAAAAATAAGAACAGTGGATTCAGAACAGAAAAAAAGAAAAAAAAAGTTAAACGAATGTGTTTACTTTTTTTTTATTTATCTTCTGCTATGAAGTTTGGTTCTTCACCTCGACAGAGATACTCATCGCACGTAGATGAAGTTCCCCAGTCTTTCCTTAGACGCAAAATATCCTCTGTAAAAGTAGAACCCGATGCTCCGATGAAGACACTCGACATTGCACATATCGTCTTATCCAACATAGCATCCACCTGCATATCCCAAAAACCAACCACAAAGCAAGTGAATACGAGAGAGAAGAGAGTCTTGTCATACATTATCGAACAAAGACCGTTAGAAGATCATAGAGTCCCATTAGATTTTACAGGTGTTAAATATCAGACTGGAGACAGGGTTTCGAGTGATTTCTACAGAACAAAGTAGTTGGTTCATAAGTGGGGGCATCATTGGTTTACCTGAGAGTCATCCTCTATACCATGTCTATACAACAACGAGTCCCACTTTTCCGCTGAGTTGCGAGGTGGACGTTTGACAAGCGGAACCACTTTTCCATCAACGACTACTAGTGTCTGAAGCAAACCGGTTTCACTCTCAGCAGCATCTGTTGAAAGGTAGATCACTGGAGCATTGGCTCTTTCCACTATCCGACTTATGCAGTCTGCAGCTTGTGGTATCGGATAAAAGCAACTTGGCGATTTCGCATTGCTGCCCATATAAATCATTTCATCAGACAGAGCCAGCTTGTGGTATCCTAACCTAGTCCCTTAGCTCAAACATTTAATTGCTAAACAGAAGTATCTAAGTAAAGAACATATCAAACTGCTAGATGAATGAAGATATATATTTACTAACTGACAAAACAGAACCAAATAGTATTCTAGTATCGCAATCAATCAAGTGTTAGCTATGACAAGTTCATGTAACTTAAAAAGAGTCACATGCAAAAAAAGACCTCACCAGAACTTGAGGAAGCCATGTCTACGGAGATGGAGAGCAATAAAATTCTTCCCCAAGAACGTCTGGATGAACCGCTGCGCCGTCAACAGAATAAGCCTACTCGGTTCAATCAGCGTCTTGCATTTGTGGTTAATAGGTCCACCAGGCTGCATCACCCAATCCCTCTCCAAATCAGCGTAGAAAACATCCCCAATCGCAATCACACCCTCCTCAGACTTGAACTTCTCCACCACCTCCCCAAAACTCCTCTTACTCGGCTTCTTTATATCCTCACTCCAAGGAGCCTCGAGCTTCCCACCAATAGTAACCCCCAACAACCCCTTGAGCTTATCAACATGCTCCTCGTCAACGTAACAAGGCTGCGGCGACGAGAAGTAACAAATAAACCTATCGATACGAGCAGTCTTGTTCTTGAACTGATCGAAAGAAACGACGACGGTTCTCCCCAAGCAAGTGTTGATCCGATCTATGTCTATCACTCTATCGTACTGGTAATCAAACTTAGGGCTCGGGATCACGAGGACTCGGTCCAGCAACGCGGCGAAGAACATGTGTTTCTCTAAGCATATCAAGTGGTTGCTCATTTGTCCCGAGAGACAGATCGCGAACAGGAACTTGTCTGGTCTCGGTTTCCACTCGATCGTTCTCCTCTCTGACAAGCTCTGATCTACTTTCTTACATAAGTAAATACTAGTGTCTGAAGTACCGAGACCAGAGACGGAGGAGGAGTTTCCTGTCCTGTGTGGTGATAGAATCACCTCTTCGATCTCTTTACTCAGTGAAATAGCATTGTTTAATTCATCAATCGTGTTCGAGGAGTTACGGTTCAAAAGAGAGACGAGGGCACGCTGTTGCTGCTTCAGAAGATACAGAGCGCGGAGCTCAGATTCCTTGAGTGGATCAAGTTTAAAGCTGCTACGAGGAGTATCAGTGAATAAGAAGAAGAAAACGCCGAGGAGGAGAAGAGTTAGGGAGACTGCAGCGACGACGATGACAAGGTTTTTGCGATGGTTCCGGGATCGGGACAAGGTTTCCTCGATCTGGAAGGTCGATCTCGGAGTATTGGTGCCACCGCTGGTTGTCCTGTTACTGGCCATGGCGGTGGTGGTCACGGACTGAAGATCGTCTTCACGGCGGCGTATATTGTTGTTGTTGTTGTCTCTGATGTCGTTCCGTGGGATTAAGTTCCGGTGGTCCGCGTCGTCGTCCGACGAGTCGCGGTCCATCGTCGAGAGAGAGAGAGGGAGATATAACGCTACTATTAAACTAATATATTTGGTTGATGAGACAAAACAAAACACACATGGGCTTTTATTCGAAAGAGAATAAGTAGTACAACTGAAAAACACACAAAATTTTATCGAATTTTGTCGAGGTAGAATTGTTCTGTTTCTCTTGAGGTTTCTCGAAAATAGCCAAACTTGGGATGGTTTAGCTGAACCTTCTAACAATTCATTCCGGTTTGCTTCTTCGATTCGATATCGCAACACTACACGCGGTAAAAAAAAAAAAAACACAGCGAATCAAAACCTTGTTGGGCCAGAAAAGCGACATCCGTAATACGGGCCTATAATGGCCCAATACCTTTTATAATGGACAGAAAAGCACATGGTTTTGTCTGAATACAGAGATTCATTCCACCAGAATGTTGAATTGTTGTATCAGACCACTGAAATTCAACTGGCAAGACATGCATTAGAATTTGGCTTACCCATTGTGGAAACACAATAAAGAAAAAAAAACAATATATATAACTTGAATACTTTTCCATTATAATGTAGTTTGATATCTAGAAAGAAGAAGGTAAACAAATATTCGTTGAAAATAAAAGTACATAAAAAAAATTCGAAATCGGTGGACGCAATAAAGTAAATGGTCAAAAACAGGAAAACAAGTTTCGTCTTTTGAGCTAAAAGTAAAAGTAAATGGTTTTAGCCTAAAACCATAGATTGGATTGAGCACCAAGTAAAATTATAAAAAGGCTGACACAGAGATGCGGAGATTCGTTATTAGCCAAGCTAAAAATCTCATTGATCAAACTCGTCGTCGTCGTCCTCTCCCTAATCACAAAAGCCTCCGCCTCCGCCTCCTCTCTTTAGCTGCTGCTCCCGATTCTGCTCCTGTTCTTTCGTCGCCCCGTCTCTTTTCTTCGTCTTCCGACATGTCTGGCTCTGATTCATCATCCTCCTCTCTTCCCGTTACTCTTGACTCCCTCAATCCTAAGGTAGCCGTCCTTGTTTTTCTCGCCTTTTCTCAACCAATAGCTGTGGTTGCTTTTTGTTTGTTTTATGTATTCGTAGGGTTTTATTATTGAGCATGTCACTAACACTTTAGATGATTTTATCTTTATATTAGTTGAGACCCTTTTTTTTTCTAATTGCTTTAGTATCTCTGTTCCTTTCTAGATTCCATCTTTGTGAATTTATTTATTGATTGTTTGATGCTTCCCAATCTGTTAGACATGAGCATGCTCATGCAGTCATACTTTGGAATTGAATAGTTTCTTATCTACAGCTATAGTTCTATATTTTTATCTGGGCTCTTTACTTAACCAATTTTTTTTTGGGGTTGTGTAAGGTTCTGAAATGTGAGTATGCTGTCCGTGGAGAAATTGTTAACATTGCTCAGGTAAAAGCAACCGACTTTGTCCTAAGTTGTATTCTTCTTAAGTTGATTGAGACTGTTTTTTTTTCTCATTTTGCTTTCTGCTCTCGCCTTATTACAGAGGTTGCAAGAAGATTTAAAGATTAACAAGGATGCTTATCCCTTTGATGAGGTATGTTATAATCGTCGGTAAAGTCTTTTTTTTTAATGCCGACAAACTTGTCTCTAACTTGCGAATCTCACCGAATTTGGTCAGATTATCTACTGTAACATCGGAAATCCGCAATCTCTTGGCCAGCAGCCGATAACCTTTTTCAGAGAGGTACAAATAAGTGAGCTTTTGATGGTTCTGATTTGTTACATATGTTAGTCCGTGAGTTAACGTGTAACATGCATGTCTCAGGTTCTTGCTTTGTGTTCCCACACTGCGTTGTTGGACGAGAGTGCAACACATGGTTTGTTCAGGTACCAAACAAGTGGTTTATATGTTCTAACCTCCCCTACTATTCAGCTTTGTTTCTTTCTTATAGTGGTATAAGATTTTATTTAACAATGGATGTTGCAATGTCTATCAGTTCCGATTCTATTGACCGTGCTTGGAAGATTCTGGACCAGATTCCTGGGAAAGCTACCGGTGCTTACAGCCACAGCCAGGTTTTGTCGCATTGTCAAATCTTAAATAGCATCTCTTAGTGAATGATTCTTTTTCTTACATCTTGTGTTCTGTCTCAGGGTATCAAGGGACTACGTGATGCAATTGCTGCTGGAATCGAAGCCCGTGATGGTTTCCCTGCTGATCCTAATGATATTTTCATGACAGATGGTGCAAGCCCTGGGGTAACCATCGTCAAACTTCCCTGGATTCATTATTGCTTTATGGTGATAGTAACTGTTACTCTTGTCCTAGGTTCATATGATGATGCAACTTCTCATAAGTTCAGAGAAAGATGGAATCCTTTGCCCTATCCCTCAGTACCCATTGTACTCAGCTTCCATTGCTCTTCATGGCGGAAGTCTGGTATGTTCCTTTTACCTGTCTGATGAATCACTTTGTTGCATACCTTCCGAGTTTCTTTTTTTGAATGCTGTCATCTTCTTCTGTTAGGTTCCATACTACCTTGACGAAGCATCAGGATGGGGCCTTGAAATCTCTGAGCTGAAGAAGCAACTTGAGGAGGCTAGGTCAAAGGGCATCACTGTAAGAGCCTTGGCGGTCATCAACCCTGGCAACCCGACAGGACAGGTAAGCTGGATCTTCAAGACCAAATCACAAATCTATTTCTCGATCCAAGTTTTGCAGTTTGTCTGAATATTGGCATGTTCTTTTCTGGTTAAAGGTTCTTGCGGAAGAAAACCAGCGTGAGATTGTTGATTTCTGTAAGCAAGAGAGATTAGTTCTTTTAGCGGACGAGGTTTATCAGGAAAATGTTTACGTCCCTGACAAAAAATTCCACTCTTTCAAGAAAGTAGCCCGATCTATGGGCTACGGTGAGAAGGATATCTGCTTAGTCTCGTTCCAGTCTATCTCCAAAGGTGTGTAAATAACTTGTTTCCTGGTTCATTGATAAGCTTATGATCGTTTCTATGGACAATTAGTCTCAAAAATTGAATCATTTGTTCTTTCAATAGGTTACTACGGAGAGTGTGGGAAGAGAGGTGGTTACATGGAGGTGACGGGATTCACCTCTGATGTAAGAGAACAGATATACAAACTGGCTTCTGTGAATCTTTGCTCCAACATCTCTGGTCAAATTCTGGCCAGCCTCGTCATGAGCCCTCCCAAGGTAAAAAACATATGTATTACCTTAACAGCTGGTTTGGTTTAAGCTTGGTTTCTAGCGGTTAACAGCTTTTATGAAACTTGATCAGCCTGGTGACGACTCCTATGATTCATACATAGCAGAGAAAGAGGGAATCCTCTCATCTTTAGCAAAACGTGCAAAGGTTAGCCATTCACAGAGAAGTTACTATGATACACAGTTAGTTATGGTCTTAAATCTTAATGCTTTTGAGCTCTAACTGTGCAGACCCTTGAAGAAGCTCTGAACAAGTTGGAGGGTGTGACATGCAACAGAGCAGAAGGAGCTATGTATCTATTCCCTTGCATCAACCTTCCACAAAAGGCGATTGCAGCTGCAGAAGCTGCAAAGACAGCACCAGATGCTTTCTACTGCAAACGCCTTTTAAACGCTACTGGAATAGTTGTAGTCCCTGGTTCTGGCTTTAGACAGGTTTGAGATTGACAAAGTCTCTTCTCCAAATAACCGAACAAGAACTTCACTTGCTATTGTTATTAATCTTGTATGTGTGTGTGTTTTGTCGGTTTGATGTAGGTACCTGGCACATGGCATTTCAGGTGCACTATACTTCCTCAAGAAGATAAGATTCCTGCAATCGTAAACCGTCTCACTGAGTTCCACAAGAGCTTCATGGATGAGTTCCGCGACTAAGGGATTCTGATTCTTAAGACCTCTCAAAGATATGATAATAAGCAAAGGAGACGCATGCAGTTTCTTTTCCGTAGACATTGTGCTTACTAAGACGTGAGCATCAGTTAGAGCTTTTGTGCGAGCAAGAAGTTTTATTGAGTTCTTACAGACTGATTAAACTAAACGCAATGTTCTTTTGCAGACCATAATATTAAAACATTGTTGAATACTGCATGCTTTTCCATATTCTAAAATATACCGGTTTGTTATAATTACAGAGTTTAAGAAAAAAATGTTATAATTTGATTGGTTGAAGAATTTTAATTTTCAATTATTTTAATTTGATATAAAATAAAAGAGAAATTTAGAACTAATTAATATCATTTACCAAATAATTTAAATGATATTACAAGTAATAGTTTATAGTAATTGATTATCAAAATTATAGAAAATGTACTAATGTCTGATTAATTATTTTTATATCTATATACTATATAAAACAATTAATAAACACAATTTATCGAAATCGATATAATAATTTCATATTTTTATATAAAAATTTATATTCTAATAAAATACTATACTAATTATTAATGTCTTATAATATCCATATATAAAATAATTAAAACATTTAGACAAATAGCTATCATTAATATAATCATATTTTATTTCATTTCAGATCCAAAATTTTATTTTTGTTTTATATGATACATACAATAACAGTTCTCAGGAGCATTGCCACTACTTGTATAGTTGCCACAATTATTATGAAATTCTAGCTAATATATAGTAAGTAGTTAGAGGCAGTGCCGTATGAAGGTTTCTAGAGACCTAAGGCAAATTTTAAAACTGAGGCCTTTCCATAGAAATCTTCATACATATTTAATCAAGTTTTAAAACAATATAAAAGACTGAAAACAAAAATATAGCCTATAAATTTTATATTATTACTAATAACGAAAGAAACACAAATGTGTAAAAAAAATGATGATTCTGGACGAAAACTAAACAACGACAATATATTCAATGAAAGATCAAAAACTATAATAATTCAGTGAAAACATGTTTAAATTATTTAAATTTTTATTTATAGTCTTTTGAAAAATCTACCATGAAAAATTGTTTTTAAATTCAAAAGATTGAACTGATTACTTTTTTTTTATTTACTTTGGATTCAAATCTTCTTTTTCTGTTGGTAATTTATTTTCAGTTTAAAATATGATGGCTTTCCATAAAAGCTTGAATTCAATCAAACAAAAAAAAACATAAGAAAACAAGAATGGATTAAGTCATTCGAACGTGGGTTAATAACAATAAGTTTTGATACTTAAAATAAAAACAGCTACGATACAGTTCACTTTATATAATCGGAGCCTTAAAAAGTTTTGTATAATCGAGGGCCTAGGGCAAATGCTTTTCTAAATACATGGTTAGCACGGCTCTGGTTAGAGGGTGTGACATGCAACAGAGCAGGAGCTATGTATCTATTCCCTTGCATTAACCTTCCACAAAAGGCCATCGCAGCTGCAGAAGCTGCAAAGACAGAACCAGACGCGTTTTACTGCAAACGCCTTTTAAACGCTACTGGAATAGTCGTGGTCCCTGGCTCTGGCTTTAGACAGGTTGGAAACTGTGAATGTCTTTTTCTCCAAGTAAGCGAACACTAACTTCACTTACTGTTGTTATTAATCTTTATGTATATTTGTCGGTTTGATGTAGGTACCTGGCACATGACATTTCAGGTGCACTATACTTCCTCAAGAAGATAAGATTCCTTCAATCGTAAACCGTCTCACTGAGTTCCACAAGAAATTCATGGATGAGTTCGTCAACTAAGGGATTCAGTTTTTCTTTTTTTTTTTTGATGAAAAAGGAATAATTATAGAAAACGCAAGGACAAAAATCGAACCCAGCACTTAGAAGTATTTAACCAGGGGTAGTAGTCAGTTTTTCTTAAGACCTCTTTTTAAAGATATGATTAATCTTGAGTTATAATAAGCAAAGAAAACCTATCCCGTTTCTTTTCCATCGACATTGTGTTTACAGAAACTATGTAAGATGTGAGAGCATCTGTTAGAGCTTTTGTGAGAGGATAAAGTTGTATTGAGAGGTTTTTAAATGCGATTAAGGTCTTCTTAAAAACACATATTAAACCATTGTTGAACTTGAACCATTGCATGCTTTTTCGTATTTCAGTTTTGTTTTCATACAAATTTGATTAAAAATATATGATCGAGTGGACTTTGTTAAATTTGTTATGATGACATGATGTAAACGGTCCAACATTTATGGACCATGAAGTTTCTGGATTAATGGAATTTTGAATTAAAGATGAAGAAATGGTCTATTACAAAAAAAAAACATAAGTGTAAAATGCACTCTTTAAAAACAACAACATCCCAACTGGCTTATTTGCTCTTGCAACTAACTTGTTTGTTCAGAGTATTTGATTTTATTTATTTGTTTCAATTTAATATTTTGATTTTGTTGGCTGTTGACTTGCCTACCAAAATTAAAAGCTGCTGATCTTTTATAAATGAAAATACAACTATTTCCTTCACTATTAATTAAAGATTCAGTTAGATGAGATTGGATTTTAACAAAACAATGAAAGCTGAATCAATAAAGTTGGAATATTATAACACCTCCATTGCCTACAAGGACAAGGGTTTGTGTTTACAATTCAACGTTGTGTGCATATTATGTAATCTTTATCAACAAATCATCGATCACCTTGATCTGATCATTAGACAACAACACATATACAGGTGATTTTGTCCAACCCACTAGCATACATACGTATGCACATATCAACATGCATGTTTTTGCACACATACTATACGTTATATACTAATATACATAAATGAAAATATAGCAAGGAGACACTAGTTTTACGGATTATGTACCCTTGTCTTTATTAGCTGTTCAGCTTTCTCTATCCATCTCTCAGTATAAATACAAACGAACGTAACTTCATAATCTTCAAGACAAATACTTGATAACTTATTTTGTTTGTTTTAAAAGCCTCCAATCTATTTTTTTGTTGGTAATCACCTCCAACATTTCTCAAAACCTAAGGTTTATACTTTACTAATGGCTAAAATCGGGAAGCTAACAAGGCTCAAGTCGATCATAAAGAAATGGCCTTCATTCGCCAAGAACCACCACTCAACCACCGAATCCACCTCCTCGGCGGCCACCACCAAGGTCTCAAACTGCGACGATCTTCAACTGGTCTACGTTGGGAAGTCTCGGAGACCTTACATGCTTAGTTCCCACGTCATCAACCATCCGCTTGTCCAAGAACTACTTGATCGATCATCGAGATTCATCGAAGAACGCCATGATCAGAAAACAGTCGTAGTAGCTTGTGAAGTCGTAATGTTCGAGCACTTATTATGGATTCTCGGAGACAGTTGCTCCGATCACGACGATGATGATGATGGTCGCAAAATAGGATCCGTCCAGGAGTTA
>NW_026616764.1:0-22051 GCF_000801105.2 Raphanus sativus | reverse complement strand
TATATTTTTCGTACCACTAGTGCTTTTTGTTCTAAAATCTCCTAACTGGACTCAAAAAATAATAATTGCCATACAAGTATTGTGTAAGTTCTATATCAAGACCGTGAATGTCCAACTAATTTTGTGAACATGAATATTTTAAAGTCTAAATATATAGAACTTTGCATATATGTAGGACCCGGTCTACAATCCAAAAAACTTCTCTTCCACCCATCAACGGGCCTTTGCGTCACCAGTAATCTCTCAAACAATTTACCAACACTTCGATTGGAACAATGCCGTAAAGCCGAGCCGTCGACCTTTGATCCTAGTGAAGGTATTCTTTGGGAGTAACAAAATGTGCGTCGAGGCTCCAGATGCTGTTGGACAGAAGGTGAAACTTGGAGTTGGCACAAAGTGCTCTAAGTTGGGACAAACCTCAGCCACTCACATGCATTTGTCGTTTAAGACAACCAGTAATGGTTCGTTGCTATGTCTTGATGTGGATGAACGTGACAACAGCATCGTCGCTAAACCTTGCAAGTGTTTGACCAAGGATGCTTCTTGTGACCCAGCGAGCCAATGGTTCAAAGTTCTTTAAATTATGTTTGTTTTCTTTATAAAAAGATCATGTTCTTTATGTTTATACTCGGGACAATATATATGTAATCAAGATTATGATCGAGCATGTTCTGATGTTCATATTAATTTCTTAAATTGAAAAATAAAATCAATATTGAAACTTTGTGTCAAAATAGTCAGGGATATCATAGTCAAATGGTAAGGAAAGAGGTTCAGACGCTGTTCAACCTATTTTATGGATCTATGTTTACGGCTCATACCCGTAGAGAGGGATTATCCATGGCTTGTATTTCCTTTTGCCGATTAGTCTACATTTTTTGATAAGCATGAGATATTCCAGGTTAATAAAAAGAAAAAAAAATTGTGTCAAAATACCCAACTATTCTTGCAATAGTATTGGTCTACTATGAGTAAAACAAAGTAGGCTCAGTGTTGAAGAAACTGAGGCCCATATTAGTAGTTACGTGAAATCTTAAACTCGCCACGTGTCAGTCAACTTAGCCACTGAGAATTCTCCAGATTATGTGAGTCATCTGACAAGTCTACGGTCTGAATAAAAGAACTGTTGGAAAATCAACCAGAACACTGACAAAAATATGATAAGCCTTAGGTTTCAACCAAGCACCGCCGGTGTTCTGTCGGCGTCAGTCAGCCGCGCCGGATTTATCAAGCGGTGCGGTTTGACTAAACCGAGAAGAACCGCCCGGTTCGGAACGATGGCTTTGGCGGCTGCTCCTCTCGAAATCTGCGTCAAAGCTTCCATCACCACACCCAACAAGCTCGGAGACTGTTAGTTCTCTCTCTCTCTTGACTGAAACTTTAAAATGTAGATGATAAAGTTTTATTCATCTTTTGCTCAATTGTCCCTTGCAGATAGATACTTAAAAAGCATTTTGTGTTTTAACGTAATTGGTGCTTAGACTGTTTCTTAGTTTAGAAATCTGAAACTATATCAAAAAATGGTATATAATAAAAAAACGCAAACTTGATTGCTTTTATGTCTACTATTACTCCATGAGTTGAGTAAATGCATAATTTATGTTGTTGGTAGGCCCTTTTTGCCAAAGGGTGTTGCTGACCATGGAGGAGAAACATGTAACGTATGACATGAAAATGGTAGATTTGAGTAACAAGCCAGAGTGGTGAGTTCTTGGGGGTCTCCTCTTAATGCTTTTTGGAGTTCACATTGGTTCCTGATTACTTTTTCTCAATGTGTTGTTAATCCTTGTTTAATGTTTTTCCAGGTTCTTGCAAATTAGTGCAGAAGGTAAAGTCCCAGTGGTGAAGTTTGATGGGAAATGGGTTCCGGATTCTGATGTCATAACACAAGCTTTGGAAGACAAGTACCCTGAGCCTCCTCTAACAACCCCACCCGAAAAGTCTTCAGTGTAATTTCTCAGTCCCTATGTTGTGTACCTAATGGTTTCCTTGGCTGAAAATTTGCATCTTCCAGTTTTAGTAACTTCTAATTTATCCCCGCAGTGAGTCCAAGATCTTCTCCACGTTTATCGGTTTTCTTAAGAGCAAAGATTCAGGAGATGGAACTGAGCAAGCTTTACTGAATGAGCTTAGTACATTCAACGACTATCTCAAAGAAAATGTAAGCTCTTTCTGTCTTGATCTCTTCCATAACTTAGTCTTCGATTATGTGTTACATCTTTGATTACTTCCTTAACTATGAAGGGACCTAACATAAACAGAGAGAAGATTTCAGCAGCAGACTTGTCCTTGGCGCCTAAGTTATACCACATGAAGATTGCACTTGGACATTTCAAGAACTGGTCTGTTCCAGATTCACTTCCTTCTCTCAAATCCTACATGGAGGTAATAAGGCCCTTTTAATTCCTCTTGCGATCAGTTTCTTCTCATTCGGTTTAACTAATTACCACACTCGGATGATGATGGTTTTGTTACAGAATGTGTTCTCGAGGGAATCGTTCAAGAAAACAGAGGCGCAGACAGAGGATGTAATTGCTGGTTGGAGACCAAAGGTGATGGGTTAAAGAGCAAAAAAATGGTTTAGATGTTGGCCTCATCACTCAAGTCAAGAGATCCATCAATCTTCTCTCTTGCTTCCTTCTAGTACAATGTAAAAACACAATAATAATAATAATCAAATCTTCTTCAAGTGTTGTTAACAATAAGTGTGGCGCGCCAGAGCAATAAACACAGACTATACAGTGAATGAAAACTATATTGCAATCGTCTGTGCTAGGCCGGGGCATAATTAACCATAACCGAAACCCGATCCTTAACCCGATCCGAATTGTCGGTACCGGTACGGTAACGGTTCTGGCGAAATACCCGGTTGGGTGCTACATTTCCAATAATTTGGACATCGGGTCGGTTCGGTAGAGAACCATGGTCCACATTAATAACCGTTGGAAACCGATATTATATGTTTAATAATTATGTTGGTGTAATTCATTAGTTCCGAGAAGAATTCCTTGACTTTTCCTCCTCTTCGGCCCTTCCTCTTCCTCTACGGTTTGGCGAACCCTAATTCCCAAACGAAACTCCTCGAGATCCAATCACGCATGCGCTGCAAAAGCTTCAAAATGGCCACTATAAATATCCCAATCTTTCAGTCTTGTGCTCCATCCGCAACCTCTAACAATCAATCACAGGTTGGTATCCTCTAAGTTTGAAATCGATACGAAATTTTGTGTGTTCATCTATTAAGTTTTGATATTCACGGATTATATCATTTACAAGTGTGGGATAGCTTTGTTTAGGCATCGATTACGATTTATACCTTTAGCATTTGGTTTCAAAATCGAGTACAGTTTATAGCTTTGATCAATTTAGTTTTGGAATATTTATAAGATAGTTTATTAATTTAATTTCTTCTTTGTTATGTGTATCTGTGTGTGATTTCTAAACTGTTTATTTTTCTTGTTCTTGCGCAGATGGATTCAAATTCTTCTCTTGGTCGAGGAACTTGTAGCAAAGATGATGAGAGAGACTTGCAAACTCCAGACAGTAACCGAGTGAAAAGGAATGCTTCTCAAGCAAGTCAAGCTTAAAGGATTCTCCCAGCAAGATCAGACATGTGGCTGCATTTCACAAGGACTAAGGAGGACAGAGACAGGTGCTTATGCAACTACTGCAGAAGGATTTCTCCTGTATCACCTCATCAGGGACATCAAACCTGAGGAAGCATCATGAAATTTGCAAGGAACATAAGGCGTGGAAAGCTGGCCAAGCTGATAAACAGGATGTTATTGACAAGGAAGGAAAGCTGAAGAAGGCAAAATTCACGGATTCTATATTTAGAGAAGCAACAAACGAGATGCTTATTTTAGGACAACTGCCTTTAGGATTTGTTGAAGGCGTGGCTTGGAAGCATTTCTGTAACAAGGTTAGCTTAAATACTTCTTATATATGTTGTTCATCTAGTGTTTCATTTTCTTATAATTAATGTGGTGTGATTTGATTTTTTTGTAGGCAAACTACACCTCCTCATTCAAGAAGATCAGCGAGAAAAGACATTGTCAAGATATACAATGAAAAGAAAGAGGCACTGAAGAAATGGTTCTCATGCAATAAACAACGAGTGTCTATCACTACTGATATTTGGGTTTCGCAAACAACAGGTAATAACTTTAATCAATATGCAGCTTATAGTTTGATCATTATACATTAACCAATATACAGTTTTTGCATAACTTGTTAGATATTAATCTCTCTGTATCTTCTTTGCAGGCGCTAGTTATATGGTTGTCACTGCGCATTTCATTGATGAGTACTGGAGTTAAACAAGCTGATCATAGGATTCAAGCACATCACAGATCACAAAGGTCGGACCATTGCTTCTGTTTTGCTAGAATGTTTGGCTGAATGGAGAATCGAGAAGGTGTTCTGTATAACAGTAGACAATGCTTCTGCTAATAGTACTGCTCTGAGGAAGTTTCATTCTGCATTTGCCTTAGTTTCTGACCAGGCTTTTGTGTTAGATGGTGAGTTCTTGCACATGAGGTGTAGTGCGCATATAATTAACTTGATTGTCAGAGATGGAATGGCTGAGGTAGATCACAGCGTGGCTGCAATTAGGAATGGTATCTCCTATTTCAGGTCATACACAAACAAGCTAAGGTCCTTTGAGTGTAAGGTCGATTCAGGCAAGATTACAAGAGGCAGCTTACCTTTGGATGTCAAGACAAGATGGAACTCCACCTACCTGATGCTGACAACAGCCACTAAGTTCAAGGTGGCACTTGACAAGATGGAGGCGGAAGACAGGTTATACAACGACTATTTCTGCGAGATAGAGAATGGAGCAAAGAGGATCGGTCCTCCTCAGCTTAAGGATTGGAAAACCATTGATAAGCTATGCCAGTTCCTCATGATCTTCTACAACTCTACACTGGTGGCATCAGCTTCAACCTCTCTCAACGCGCACAAATGCTATGGTGAGATAGTGACGATAGCAACCGATCTGATAGGTCTCAGCAGCAGTCCAGATCCTGATTTGAAGTCTAAGGCGTCTGAGATGTACAAGAATTTTGACAAGTATTGGGATGGTCTCAAGAATATGAACATGATGTTGGTGGTTGCCACTGTTTTTGATCCTTCCAACAAGCTGGAGCTTGCAAAGATGTGTTTTGAGGAGTTGTATGGAGCAGACAGTATCGAGTACAAGGAGATGTATGACTCGTTGATTGGTGTGTTGAGAAGTTTGTTCAAGGAACACAGTGCAAGACATGGCAGCCGTGGTGATCCGGGTGACAGTTCATCTCAGTCCAAAGAGAAGCCAAAAGACCAGTGTATCGAAAAGATGGACCTAGTTGACGACTGTGCTGGTTATAGGAGGATGGATTTTAGGTACAAACAAAAGCTAAACGAGATTGGTGTTAGAGAGAAAAGGGATGAGTTGGAAACTTACCTCAGAGAAAGTATGGAGACCCGGATTTGATGTTAGGAGTGGAGTTTGATGTGCTCTCATGGTGGAGGAAAAACACTCTGAAGTTTCCTGTCCTATCTCAGATTGCTCGGGATGTTCTTGCAATGCAAGTATCATCTGTTGCTTCTGAGAGTGCTTTTAGCACTAGTGGCAGGATTCTTGACCCGCATAGGAGTTGCCTAACTCATTATATGGTGGAGGTTCTTATGTGTACTGAGCAATGGATGAAACAAGACTTGAAGATGGAGTCAAGGCAGCTTACAAATGCTCAGGTTCTGTCTGATCTTGAAGAAGCTAACAAGCTTGAAAGAGTTAAAAAAAATTTCATTTGCCATTTACTACTTTGCCTAAATGATTCTATTGAAAGCTTTTATTCTTTATTTCTTTTTACAGAGAATGAAACAGCCACAGTCCCTCAAGAAGACAAGGTTCCTGTCCCTGAAGCAGACTAAGTCAAGACTCTCAAGACTTTCAAGAAGCTCAAGCAGTACTCGTTTCCCTTTTTTGTGTTTGGATTTTGAACTTTTGCATCTGTTTCTTTAGTACTATGGTTTGTTTTTCATTTCGGTTATTGATTTCTACATTTTGAACTAGAGGAAGTTATGTTTTGGTGTTTAATTATGAATGTTTGTTTTCGGATGTGATCGGATTTATGAGTTATTTTCGGTTCAATTCAGTTTATTTCGGTTATTTACAGTTACTTTCGGTTACAAAAACCGGACTCGAACCGGAACCATTGTTCCTTTGGAACTTAGCGGATCTTGTAATGAAGTACCGATCCGATCCGAACCTGTCCCATTCCGAACCGAGACCATACTGAAAGAGTATTTTATCCGAATGGGGCGTCTAAGCTAAGACCGAAAAACCCGAAGACCCGTTTCCCTGAACCGAACCCGATCGGGGGACCGAACGCCCAGGCCTATCATATGAAACTAAACTGGACAAAACAGAAAGTAAAAGAAAACCCTGGTTAACCGAACTTGTTTGTTGCACTTGTCCCTGATCTCCTGAGTTCCGAGCCACTTCACTCCTCCCAAAAGACAAAAACAGATCCTGGGAGTGTATTTCAGAATAGAAACAGCAGATCAAATAAATAAGTTGTGTAATTAATGAATTATAGAACAAACTTTAAGAAAAAGAAGAAGAAAACAAACCTTACAAATATATAAAGGATACATAGCCTATAAGCTCGCTTGTAGTCATGGTGGAGAGGAAGCACTTACAATGGAAAACATTCAAATTCCAAACTTTTAAGCATGAAACAACAAAAAATCCAAGCTTTGTTAAGATCTCGACTTTGAAATTCAAAACATCTTTAGTTAGTTAGTTATATTTAAAGGGGAAAGAAATTTTAAATGATTTGGTGTTGCATTAAAAAGAAATTAGGAAAATACATAATTTAAAAAAATCATAGCCTAAAAATATTTCAGTAGCAGAGACTTGTAAATACTACTGAAACAGAAAGACACCTTAAAAAAGACTTTATGTTTTAAATTTTAATAGTATAGATATGTTATTTACATGGTATTCAGGATGACCACTCTGATTCAATGTAAGACAAATGATTTCCATCAAATATTTACATTGTATACACTTTCAATATATAGGGGAGTTGGTTACAACAAATACGAGATTGCCTATAATTTTTACAAAATCATATCTAACAGTGAGTATGTATTTTAAAATAATATATCAATCTACTATACTATTTTAATCGTTTTTTATTCCTCCCACATTTCTATACTATTTTTTTAAATATAAAAATATGTTATTTTTGTCAAATTTATATTTTTTGTCTATCATTTTTGTGTACATAATTGTAATATAAACTCATTTCACGCAAATATTAGACAAATATTACAAATAAATTCAATATGATTTGTTTATCATATGGTCCAAATTATTTCTCTTACATCTCATCCTCTATTATATATTATTTGTAGAGGGTTTAAATAATTTTTTTGTACACTCTAAACAATGTCATCGACATTGTCTTCGTTTTCATTGTTATATATTATTTTATATTTATAAAAGATATATACTATGTTTTGCACATAAAAACAAAATATTACATATTTTAAAATTTTGATTTTATTTAAAATATTATGGACATATATTATAATGTATATTCTGATTTATGGTTTAGTGATTTGGTTTTATGGTTTAGAGTTTAATAGTTGAGAGTTTGGGTTGTAGTATTTAGAGTCTGTGGATGTAGTTTGAATCTTATACTACTTTGATGATATATAATAAAACACTCATGTATCCAGATCAATAAACGTGTGATATAGATGGTTCTTCCTTCTTTTATATGGAATAGTTCCTAATAAATAGAAAGGATATAACCAGATCAAATGTGTCGTAAATATTAGTTTGAGCAATTCTCTCAAATAGATCATTTTTAAGTTTTTGAGTTTCAAATACAAAATGAGCAACATAGATTTTATTAAAGAGACAAAAGAATTTTAAACCCTAGATAAAAAATAATAATTTTTATATAGTTTCGGAATATATGTTTTCAAATTCAAACATTTTATAAAAAAATTTTAAAATTTTTTTCAGAAATTTTCTTTTTTTTAAATTCGAAAATATGTTTTAAAAATATATTTTAATTTTATTTTTAACTTTTAATATATTTTTTTAATTTAGACCTATCCTGAAACTTCACCCCTTAACTCTAAATCATAAAATATAAATTAATTCATCATAAGAGTATAGATGTAATTTACCTCTTTATTAAAACACTAGGATAAGACATGCGCCTTGCGCATGGTGAATTTATATGAAAATTATTTAAAAATATTGTATGAAAAAATAAAATTTATATTCTTGGTTGAATAATATTTTTGGCCCTGAAATAAATTTCTTAAAACTTTTTTTTGTTAATTACACAATTTGTTTACTGATTAGCTGATCCTTTTTTTAAAAACATTTTAGGTCTAAAAATAAATTATCGCATAAGAACCTAACATTTAGACCGAAGAATCTCAAGCCTGTTATCCAGTTACAATGAAAATATGTCAACTCGGGTTTATATCATGATTTAGCAGTTTAAAAGTTAATTATGGTTATAAGAAATTTACATTCAAGTGTCAATCTTTTTTATCTTCAATATTTTTCTCTTTTTATGTCATTTTTTTATTTTGGTTATTGCTCTATATAAATATTGATTTGGAGTTTATTCTCATTTTGTTCTTTTTTTTTGCCTGAGATTTAGAAATGTTTAAAATTTAAAATTATTAAAAAGATATTGCATATCCTTCCTATCTTCAATATTGTTTTCTTTATATGTCAATTTTTTATTTTGGTTATTGCTCGATTTTTGGAGTTTATTCTCTTGTTCTTTTTTTTTGCATGAGATTTAGAAATGTTTAAGATTTAAAATTATTAAAGAGATTTATACTTAGGTTAAGATATGCGTTTGTTCAGAATAAATATTTATATTTATTACTTATTTTATATTCTTCTGCATATTATGAAATAATAAAAATATATCATTAAATGACTAAGAAATCCGCGCATATAAATTAAATGATCCCTCTTTTCCGCAATCATTTTAGGATAAATATATCAAAACAATCAATCTTATCTATGTATATGATGTATAATTAATTTAAATGATGTTTTTTTGTCATCAAACATACAGACTCATACTGACTTTGTACACCAAACTGGTAGCTCAGCATCCATGTGAATGACAAAAGACGATTGTTGTCTGGCACTGCGTGCTAAACGATCTGCCCTTGACTTTGCCGTCCTTGGTACATGAATAAGCTGTGAGCTATGGAAACTGCTTTGTAAGCTCCTGATGTCCTCCAGATAACTTGCAAACGCTGGCCACTCTTCTGGTTCCGAAACCATCTTCACCAATTGAGAACAATCTGTTGCAAACGTAACCTGAAACTGTCGTAAATTCTTCATACATTCCATTGCCCAAATCAATGCTTCCACCTCCGAATGAAGGGGAGACATACTTGCCCGAACATTTCGTGCCCCCATTAAACCCTCATATCCTTCCAGAGTACTAAACCAGCCTTGTCCCGAGTAAGAGTCCTTATCCTTCCACGAACCATCGGTAAAGCACCATCTTCCTGGAATTGAGGGAAGCTGATGAACTTGCGGTGGTATGGAAGATCGGATGGTCAAATCTTGGGCCGCAGCCCACATGGTAGATTCCGTCTCAGCCAGCTTTAGTGTATCCCTAGCATCAACATCCAGGTTACTGAAGACCTTGTTGTTCTTTGCTTTCCAAATGTACCATAGGATCCATGCAAACTGATGATCATTCATCTTGGGTAAGACTCTCCAGAATAAATGATCCATGTTAGCAAACAATGATTCCGAGGGGAACACATTTGGATTTGTTGGTATAATTGACAACGCCCATATTTGCCGCGCTGGAGAACATTCAAAGAATACATGATTCAAATATTCCTCAGCACTCCCACATCTGTTGCAAGTAATTTCTCCTTGCATTCTTTGGGATTTTAATTTTTTTTTGACCGCAACACACCCTGATACAATCTGCCAAAGAAAATGCTTTATTTTTGGTGGACACTTAACCTGCCAACAAAAAGCTTTCAACACCTCTACCGTCGGTCCATAGCAAGCTAGTTGTTTTTCTTTGTCGGGGTAGACCCTTTCCACCTCGTATCCTGATTTAACCATATATTTTCTATTGTTGGTGAAATGCCAGCCGTCCTTATCTTCTATACAAAACCTACTAAGAGGTGTACTTTCAATAATCTTGGCATCCAATGGATCCACCAAAGCCCTAATGGCTTGTGAGTTCCAAGTCCTAGAACCTGGAGTAATAAGAGAGTCAACCGTAAGTTCCGGGAATAAGTTGTGATGATTTTTGTTTGCAGGTCTCGGGCGAGTGGTTGGGAGCCAAGGGTCACTCCATACTGAAATAGATGAACCTGTTCCCACCCTTTTAATTAGTCCTTTGCTAACCAGAGATCTAGCTGATACGATACTCCTCCATCCATATGATGGGGAGTAAGAACAGATTGGTTCCAGGGGTGAAGCGTTCCTAAAATACCGACCCTTGAATACTCTAGCGAATAGAGTATCCGGTTTATTTATTAGACGCCAAAGTTGTTTTCCAAGCATTGCAGTATTGAAATTCAAGATATCCTTAAAACCCAAACCACCCTCCTCCTTAGGAAGGCACACCTTGTCCTATGATTTCCAATGCATGCCCTTTGTACTTCCCTCGGGACTCCATCAAAATTTTGCGACCGTACTCGTAAGCCTCTTAATAGTAGTTTTTGGTAGTCTATAACAGGACATTACATGTTTTGGTAAAGCCGTCACTACCGACTTAATGACCATTTCCTTACCTCCTTTAGTAAAGTACCGAAATGTCCACCCATTAATTCTTGTATCTAGTCGATCTTGTACGAATCCAAATACTTGTATCTTTGATCCACTTAGATTTTCTGGTAATCCCAGATATGACCCCATACCTCCTATATTCTGAATCCCCAATATATCCCTCATCTCTTGCCTCCTAGATTCCTCAATTTTATGTCCAAATTGAATTGACGATTTTTGAAAATTAATCAGTTGATCCGAGACTGCCTCATACTCCTTCAGAATCCTGAGAATAGTCTCACATTCATCCCTCTGTGCCTTACAAAAAAAGAGACTATCATCTGCAAACAGCAGTTGAGATATTGATGGGCAAGCTCTCGCTACTTTCATTCCCGTCAATTGTTTTCCTTGTTCCGCTTTCTTAATATTTACTTTCATTCCCGTCAATTGTTTTTCTTGTTCCGCTTTCTTAATATTCGCAATCAGCGCCTCTGTACACAAAATAAAGAGATATGGAGATAGTGGATCCCCCTGCCTAAGACCCCTTTGTGGGGTTATAAGTCCCTTTGGTTGACCATTTAGTAAAACCCGATACTGAACCGAAGAAATACATCCATCATTAGTTTTGTCCAATGTGAATCAAAACCTAGTATGTTGAGCAGTGCTTGGATAAAATCCCATTCCACCCTATCATATGCTTTACTCATATCCGTCTTTATTGGCATATACTTATTTTGGCAAGATTTATTCGTCCTCAATCCATGAAACATCTCTTGAGCAATCAGAATATTATCTGAAATCAACCTCCCTGGTACAAAATCCGATTGTGTTTCCGATATAAGTCTTGGAAGACATATTTTTAGCCTCTCACAAAGCACTTTTGATATAATCTTGTATCCTACATTGCAGAGACTGATGGGTCTCAACTCAGTCATCCGTGTAGGTCTTTCCGTTTTTGGAATCATACAAATATTTGTAAGATTTAGCCTTGGGTCCATCTCTCCTGTGGTCAAAAAATGATTAACCAATCCCACTAGATCATCCTTTATAATATGCCAGGAAATCTGGAAAAAAGGGCGGTCATTCCATCCGGTCCCGGTGCCTTTTCTGGGTGCATCATAAATAAAGCTTGTTTCACTTCGTCCTCCGTTGCTACCCGGAGAAGACGTTGATTCATCTGAAATGAGATAGCTGGTGTTACCTCCTCCAGGAAATTATCAAAATTGAAAAGATCAGTAGTCGTGAACAGATTTCCGAAGTAATTCACGACCACCTTTTCCACTCCATTCTCATCCATTATCCAAGTACCTGCCTCATCATAAAGTCCCACAATCCTATTGCGAATCCGTCTTTGCCTTGTTAGGGCATGATAGAAGTTAGTATTTAGATCCCCCGATGAATACCACACATTTCTACTTTTCTGATGCCAATACTCCTCTTCATCCTTATATGCATCCTGCAATTTTTTAGAAACCTCAATAATCTCCTTAGAGGAGATAATTTAAATGATATTAACATAGATATATGATATATTTTTAATATGATATTTATTAAATGAGGTTTCTACTCATATGATTTTATGATTATTTACATATTTGTGTAAAAACATTTTACACCAATGAATTGTTTTTTAATGTGAGATGTTTAATAGTTTCAATAACTTATAATCATTTTAAAAACAATGAAGATTTCAAAATTAAAATATTAACTTTTCAATATATGTTCAATGCAAATATCAAAATATAATTATGTATTTTCATATGATGTATAGTTTAATTTAAACGATATGAATATATATATATATATATATATATATATATATATATATATATATATATATATTTATTAACATACACCTATTAAAATAAAATTATTTATTTATATGGTTTTATATCATTGTAACTTATTACATAAAAAAATTAAATATTGATCACAAAAAATTTATGTGCGACTTTTAATAGTTTAGTAATTTATAATGGATATACTATATAATATAACATTTCTTAGAAATTTAATTTTGACTAACAAAATTCTGAATGGATTTTCAAAATTAGCATTCCAATTACGTAACAACTAGGTGATTTTTCAGTGCTCATGCACAGATATAAATATTTATAAAGTAAATATACTATAATAATTAATTGCTATTTACTTTTAATTGAATATTAATTTAAACATAATTTATTTTAATAATATTATATTATTTTTTAAGACATATGATTTTAGATATTTTATATGCTGTCAGTTTTATTTTTTTACAGTCGTTTTAGTTATCATTTGGAATATATTGGTTTACATTTATTTCTTTGAATTCAATTATAATATTTTTATTTAAATATATTAAAATTTTGATCAATTTTATTATTTGCATTTAGGTTGGTTGGTTGGTTGTCTTATATATGTAAATATATTTTAGGATGATTATTTATAAATTAAGATATATTGTGCTTAAAATGAAATAAGAGAAAAACTAAAGTGTCGGATTTCAAATTAAATAAATTAATATAACGATGATATTATGAAGTCTCATGCCTACACATATAAATTTTACAAAAGAACTAAATTGTAATAGTTGATTAATATTTTATTTTCATTTCTTAATATCTTTTAATGCATCCTATAATTTATATTTATAAAACTAATTATTACCATAAAATTATATGTTTTTATTGTTTAATCTATGCTATTAGATATAAGTTGGATTAGTCGAGTTACTCATGTTGTGAGTATATTAAGTTGCATATATTCTTTCAAATTCAACTGAAATATAATTATTTTTACTATAATTAAGTCATATCAAATTATTTTTATTTATCGTTTAATGTGGATGTATTTTTATATATTTATCAATGATCAATAGGAAGTTACATTCATAAGTAACTCATATATTTTTGGAAGCTCATGAACACATATCAATATCTACAGTAATTAAATATTTTATAAATTCTAAATAATTTTTTGACTTAGATTTATTGAATGGTAAACTGAAATTTATTATAAATAATCTTAAAAATAATCTTAAAAATCTGAATTCAAATTTGCTTTTGTATTTTGATTATGGTTATGTTGATTTCAACAAACATAAAAACATAAAATTTTAAAATCAAATTTTATATTAAGAAAACATATAATTAATAATGATAAAATATAATATATCTACCTTGTTAAATTATATCGTTTTATTTTAATTTAAAATATTTTGAAATTATTTGATCAAAAGATGTTTACTGTTAAAATATATTTTCATTTTCTAATATCTATTAAAATAAACAGTAAAAAATTGTGAGTGTATTTGAGAAATTTATTATATAAGTAAAATATAATTTTATAGATATTTTTGCTGTAATTGAAAGATATTATAGTCAAATAAATATATGGAAATAATAAAAACATTTCAATAATACTAATTATAAACTATTTTTAGTGAATGAAACATATATATTTTTATGTTACTTAATTATTGTATGTAATCATCTAAGAAAAAATATATAGATATATTAAATATTTCTATTACTTCGAAATTGTATTGTTTAAATAATGTTTTAAAAATAATAATATTTATTTTTCTAATATCAAGATTATCTATGTGAAATTTTCTTTTATTAATCACATTATATACAAATATATATTTTTATCAAGAAAATATAGATATAAATAAGTATTTTATTACTTCAAAAGTATATTTATTATTATTTTTTAAAAATGGAAAATATTTACTTGTTGGAACTTTCCTTTTTAATGAAATTATTATTATTAGGCATATATTTTCGTTTTCAAATTTGCTTTTAAACTTTAAAATGTTTCCTTTTATTATATATGTTATTTGGAAATTTTAAAAAAGGAAATTAAATAAAAAGTCAATAAAATATTTTAATTGTAATAATTTTAATTCATTAAAGGTATCCGTGTAATCAACCATTACGAGAGTTAACGTGAGCGAGACACATAGGAAACTGACTTCTTAAATAATATTTTTAATAATATAATAGGGATTGAATAAACACTTTTTAATTTAATACAAAACTACATGTTATAAATTTTTAAATATTTTTCTTTTAATAAACAAGAAATATTGATCATTTGAATCCTTAGTGGGTATATTAATGATAAATATTTTTATAGGATTTTCAAAGGATATTTCTCTATTAGTTTCGTTATTACGTTGAAATATTTGCCATTTTCTTAAATTTCTATTGCTAATTTGGTTACTCAAGTCCATCTAACAATTAGCCCAAACAAAAGCGCATTTTGCAGGCAAGCAGAGGGAAAAAACGACTTAGTTTGCAGAAACTTACAAGAGAGAGAGAGATGTCGAAGACGCTGGTGCAGCCGGTAGGGCAGAAGAGAGTTAGACTGAAAAAGCAAGGCAACCACTTCGAGATTGCTTCATTTTTGTTTTGATTATTGAACTTGTGCAGGCTCTTGATGTCTTCCGTGTGCTGCAGAAGCACTTCCCTATAAAGCGTTCTCCTATGAGGCTGCGTCTCACTGTTCCTGTTCAAAGCTAAAAGAATGGGACACTTCTCTTGTCTCCCAAGAAGAATCTGGAACTCAGATGTCCACTGTAATGATTGTATTGCTTTGAGCAGTTTTTTTTCTCTAATCCTGCTCTGATTGTGTTGATACATTCTTGTGCAGGTCTGTGAGATGGAACCGGGACTATTCCGAGAATGTGATTCCCTTGTGAGGAATATGCAGGGGAGATTAAAGATACTCGCTGTATCAGTTCATGCTGAAGGTGACACAAGCATGGATCATTACGATGAGCATGATGATATGGTATTGCAGACCAACAAGCCCTTGTTGCCTACTGAGAGTGAGACAGATCCCGTCGTTGAACTTAGCAAGAAAAATGCAGAAGCAAGAGATGGGTACAGGTACAGAAGGAGAAGGAAAAGGAACCAGGTGCAGCACTTGCAACACGTTCGTTGGGGAAGCTAAGCAACACAGAGAGCATTGTAAGAGTGATTTGCACAAACACAACTTGAAGCCTAAGACTCGTAAACTGCTCCCTCTTACTGCTGAAGAATGCGTGCCTGAGATTGATATCGACGACTCCAAAGCAGATTTGAAAGACTACTCTTTCTGAAATTTACAGATTTTTAATTTTAGTGCCGTCTTTGTTGTACGTTTGATGCTAAATGCAATATCTGGTAGTCGTATGAATACACAAAAGCTGATAAACTGGGTTTCCCTATAATACATGCAATGAATTTTGAATCAGTTTGGATAAGACAACGAAACTGGAGGTTTACACTGTTTTGGTCGAGAGATGGAAACACATGATCCACTGCTACTACGTTGTCAGAATTTAGGAAAGTTTTGTTAACACATCGAAGACGAAATAAATTGAAGGATATAGCACATGATCCATTGCCTCCATGATGAGCAGGTTACTGGTGTCGGTCTTCTATGCAATCCTTGTTGGAGCTTCTGGATAGAAAATTGAATGTACTTATTTCTGATCATAACCAATTTGCGTAGGAATAAAATTACTCGGAGTACTTGTGAAATGCTGCCTCAATTTTTGTTGGACTTGCAAAGGATGCCTAATCCTTGGAGCATAGTAGTTTTGGTCAGTTGACTCTTTTTAATGCGTTTCATGATCATAGGAAGAGCTACTTGATAGTCTTACATGAGCAGATTCTTTGTGTACTCTTTTGTAGTGCATATACGAAGCTGGGAAGTTTGATAAACTTTGATTGCTAGACATATTCTGTGAGACACTTGACCCAGAAGCACGTTACTTGAGGACGTACCAGTGTTATCAGACGGGTTCTGTGCAAGCTTTGGTGAGTTGTGCTGTAAGGAGGAAGGGTGAAATTTTCCCCTCACACAATATTAGCCAAGTATTATTTTAAATTTAGGGACCGCACATACTTTTGTCTTGTGGATCTGTTCAGATGGCATCTCTGTTGCCAAATCTTTTTTTTAAGAAAAGTACTGAAGCTCTTGAACTCAATTTTTTTCTACAGGGATCTTTCACCTGCACAGTTATCTAGCTTGTTGAAAAGCTGGGAAAGACTGACTGCGGAGTTCAGTGAGGTAATCATTAACTAAAATTTATCAAGTTTTAACCATTGCTCTTGACTTGTGCATATTCTGTATGTGGTTTTTAATTCATCTGTCTCTAAAAGAACTTACTTCGTTTTCTTGTTAGTGTCTCTTTCATTTCCTTGAGCTAGAGCAACACTCTGGAATCTTTTTGGATATCTGAAAGATGTTACTTGTTTGGTTGTCTTTGCTGTTAGATTAATGACAAAGTAATGGAATTGCATCCGTTCATGAGAACTGTGGAAGCAGCTGGTCAGAGACCAGGAATCCCTACCAGCCCAAAGTTAGTCTCTGTATATTGTTGTCTATTTAATATAAAGACCATGTATGAGTTTAGAGAATTTCTCATTTTTCAAATTCCCGGCTTTTCTCCTGTAGATCTGTTTGAAAAGTTAGTCTTACCCAGTCGTTAAGTAATCTTACATATACACTAAGTAAAAAGGTTTCACTTTGATGTGACAGAAAGCATGCATCCCGGAGCCATTGAAAGCTTGAAAAGGAGCTTAAAGCCATGACCGATAAGGTTTCCGCAGTCATAGAATTCATGCTAAGGTGAACTTTACCTCCCATTGTCGCCTAAGATGTTATGTACGCGTAGTTGGATTTTACTTGCTCTTGAATTGACTGCCGTAAATGGAAATATGTCACCTAAGCTATTTTGTATGTGTTTTCCGAACTAAACATAGCCTTTTTGTATGGGACAGGGAATATATGAAGGCAGTTGAGACTGTTCCTTTCCATGAAATTTTTTGTTTCAAGAATGCTGATAAACTTCTTTTTTTTGTGAATATTTATAAACTTCAATCTGTAAGTCTTCAGCATTCTAATTCCTCTTGGATTCACCTATACATCCACTACTTGGAAGTTATGTAATAGTTAATCAATTATCATATGCTGCTCCTGTTGCGTCATTCTCATCAACATAAAGCATCTATTCAAATGATTCCTATAGCCATTACGTATGGATTTCGTCCTCTCTTTTTCCCCTTGATCTCATGTCTATATATCGGATTTAGGCTTTGCTTGGAGACCCGAGAGGCAGGATCCAATCAGATCTACTAGAATCTCACAATATCCTCCACTGTATGTGCTGCAGCCAAAGAGGCACAACTCTGTTGCCTTCCATGCACGATACATCGATTTTGTGAGTCCCTTACTTTATTACATGTGTTTACATTATCTTTTGTCTCGATGTGTGTGTTACAACGAAAAAATTTGTGGTAATTAATTAACTAGGTACACGCTGGCGCAAGAGCATGCTGATGTTATCAACCTCCATGACTGGTACCAATCTTTCAAGAGGATACTTTCTCCCCGGAATAGCAAAGCAAAGACAACTTCAAAATCAAAGAAACGGAAAGATAGATGCGAAGAACCAGAACCACCTGCTGAAGCTTCAATTCAGTATCCTTTTTCTGTATTCGCATCGTCTTTCGAAACAATGCTCACTAATAGTTATTCATAAGAGTGCAGGAAGTGGAATCGGTGGTAACATCGACGTACATCCGTGTTTATTCGTTCATTTTTTGCAGGGGCATTTACATAAACGTTTTTTTCCTTAACACTGTGTTTCCAACAGAGCTCGATTTTGTAGAGCTGTAATGGAGCTTCAGATTGCTGGACTTATTCGCATGCCTTCAAAAAGACGTCCTGATTTTGTGCAAAGAGTGGCCTTTAGGGGCTAACTGTTTTTTCCGCTACTACCCGCAAACACAGCTTTTGCGGTTCGTAGCGGTTGTTGGCTTTTCGAAACAATCACAAAACACTACAAATCGCTTCAAACAGCTTCAAACCTCTTAAAATCAAAAGCTGGTTCCAGCAAGCGTTTACGGTTGCGTGCGGTTGCGGAAGGGTAAATTTTTTTCTTTAAAAACAGAATAAATAAAAACAATACTAAAAATATCCAATAAAAATTTAAATTGAAACAATAGAAATTGTAAAATATATTTCAATTTATATTATAAAAATTTAAAACCAAAATATTTTTTATAAATTTTTAAAATTTAATAATATGATTTTATAAATATAAATATTATATTTATTATATTATTATAATTTTTAATATTTTTATAATTATACAAAATGAAAATATTGTTAAATTATTATTTAACAAATGTTTTGTTTGGTAGTTTACCAGTCATAAAAGTCCCGCAAACGCAACAATTTCTAACCGTTGTATCAGTCGTACATATCTCTAGAAAGCACTTAAAATCGCAACCATCCGCAACCGCAAACTCCCGCAACCGCAATCGCAACCGCTGCAGTTATACCAGTCAGGCCTTAGTACTTGAGAATAGTTTTCAGTACTTCGATTATAAGCTTACTTATACTATATAGTTTTCAGTACTTCCACATGTAATCTAAGAGCATGTTTATCCCTCATACCCACTTGGGTTTTTTTTTTTTTTTTTTTCTTTTTCTCTTTGGCCGATTTAAAAAAAAAAAAATTAAAATGCACCATTCGCGGGCCGACACCTGTCGGTGAGGCCCACGAACAGTGAACAAACCCAGCAGCATACGTTTTTTCCTTGGCGACTTTTAGCTCATGTTTGTTCAATTTTGTGGTCTAACAGATGAGTGTGGGGTTTTTTTAATTGCTTCTCTTATGTGGGTTCACATACAATTAAAGGTATAATTATTATGAACATAGACGAGATCTTATTCTAACAAGTAATCAACCAATACTATGTTCAAATTGTTTTTACCTTTTTGTTTTAACAGAACAACAAGATCAATTAGAATTACAAGATCAAAGGATATGGTTATTTTTATCTAATATAAGAGAAGTACAGTAACATAATTTTATTGTTTAGTGTTATAATAATGCAACATATCAAAGTCTTATTAAAGTAGTTAAAATTCCCTAGAAATATAGAGAATCGGTTAACATCATGCATTGTCGATTGTTGTTGGTTTTTCCTCTTTATCTTCTGTTGGAAAAAACAATCATTAACCATAAACACGTAAAATCTGCCAACAACTAGAAACTAAACCAACTTCTTCGATACGTATAAATTGCGAATCAAATTCAAATTGAAGATAATCAAAATCAAAACAAAGAAACACACAACAACAAAAAATGACTAGATCCATCTATTTGTGTATCTCCGTCTTCTTATTCATTTCTTGGATTCCAAAGCTAATCACAAGCTACCCTCTCTCCACAAAATCAAGATGGATCGTGGACGAGAAAGGCCAAAGAGTGAAGCTAGCCTGCGTGAACTGGCCGGCGCATCTCCAGCCCGCGGTGGCTGAAGGGCTAAGCAAACAACCATTAGACTCCATTTCCAAGAAGATTGTCTCAATGGGATTTAACTGCGTTAGGCTCACTTGGCCTCTTGATTTGATGACTAATGACACATTGGCTCTTAAAGTTACCGTCAAACAGTCTTTTGAAAGGTTGAATCTGCTTGATGATGTTCTTGGCATTCAAACTCACAACCCCAAAATCCTTAACCTTCCCATATTCAATGCATTCCAGGTAAAATATTTGGGTATGGCATTGGTTTAATTGATACAATATAAAGCGGTGTGTTTCAATAGTGCTGCAAGGACGGACCTAGATGTTTTCTAAGTCCACCTCTGGCTAGCTATATTAAATTCGAAACAATAACAAAAATCAACCAAACCAAAGTAAATGAAACATTTTCGATGGAATCCCAATATAATGGAACTCTCTCTATATATATAAATATGTTTATTTTGCTTATTGTTATCAGGAAGTGGTATCGAACCTTGGACAAAACGGAGTGATGGTGATACTAGACAACCACTTGACAACGCCAGGATGGTGTTGCAGCGACAACGACCTCGACGCTTTCTTCGAATACCCTAACTTAGATCCCGCCATCTGGGCCAAGGGATTGAGCAAGATGGCTACTCTTTTCCGCAATGTCACTAATGTCGTTGGCATGAGCCTTAGGAACGAACCACGTGGCACCAGAGATTTCCCTGACCTCTGGTTCAGGTACGCATTCCAAATTACTAATATGGCATTTAGAGTATAACCAAGTATGCAACACATGAAAATATTTGAAATGACTATTTAAGTAAATGTGTTTGTACCTTTTGTAGTATTTTCATTTTTCACTAGGTTTTCTTAAAAAAATTGCTAAGTTCACTATTTTCTTTAGAGTTTGGATAAAATTCATAATACATACAGACATAAGCTAGGAGCCTAGGCTTCACCTATACAATGTCAAAAGACCACATATATATAAGAAAAACAAGTACATGCATGCATGCATATTAACTTGTAAATGGCTACGTGAAGGTACATGCCAAAAGGAGGAGAAGCAGTACACGCCGCAAACCCTGAAGTATTAGTCATCCTCTCCGGCATCGACTACGACACAAACCTCTCTTTCCTCCGTGACCGTTTCTTCAACGTCAGCTTCACTAACAAACTCGTCTTCGAGCAACATTGGTACAGCTTCTCCGACGGCCGAGACTCGTGGAAGAAACACAACTCTAACGATTTTTGCGCAAAAATCATCGAAAAAGTCACACATAACGGAGGATTCTTGATGAGTAGAGGCTTTCCTTTGTTCTTGACTGAGTTTGGGGCTAACCTGAGAAGCGGTGACGTTAGCGGAAACCGGTATATGAATTGTCTGGTGGCTTGGGGCTGCGGAGAATGATTTGGATTGGGCGGTTTGGGCGTTAACCGGAGATTATTATTTGAGAACCGGTCAAAAACATATGGTTGAGACTTTTGGCGTTTTGGATCCTAACTGGAAAGAGGTCGCCAACTCTACTTACTTGCAGAAACTCTCCGGAATTCAACTTCCAGTTAGAGGTCAGACTTCTTTTTTCTCCTCTCTCTATATATACTTTAGAAAGAAAATGGTATATATATAAAATGCGGCTTTGGAGTTAAAAAAAACTATAATTATTATATATATATATATATATATATTTGGATCCTAAAATATATATAATGTTAGATTATAAGTTAGACCTCGAATTTTCAAAGATAATTCTGAATCTAACCAAAAGACACGTACATAATCCTGAGTTTTCTTAATTTATATTTTAATTTTAATTTCTTAAGTTAATAAACATCCAAATAAAATGTTTAGGTTTGGATCTTATATATATATATACCTCTTATGGTAATATTTGTTTTTGGATTACCAAGATTGTGTTCATACATATGCCCCCCCCCCCCCCACCCCCCCCCCCCCCACCCCCCCCCCCCCCCCCCCCCCCCCC
>NW_026616763.1:0-22059 GCF_000801105.2 Raphanus sativus | reverse complement strand
CTGGCACATGATACAAATACACATGAGTTTTTATTATATGGTATATAGCAGTATATATAGATTATGTTTTCGATATTATAATGTGATATTGTCTATAAAAGAGGTAAGATAGAAAAAATGTTAAGATATATTTAGATTTGAAATTATGTAAACAAAACCGAGCACAAATTATAACTGCCCGATTTCAATTAATTTGTTTTGATATTATATATTGGATCTATTAGGAGTAAGTGTATTAAAAATGCAAAAAAAAAAAAAATCAAAAGATAGACAAAAGCATTTATTATGATATAGTTAGAGAAATATATAGGAAAAACCAAAAGAAAATACCAGATTGAAAATATAAATATAAACATTTATTGATATAGTTAGCTATATACCTCAAAGATGAAAAATAAAAGCTATCATACATTGTACATAACAGAGAACCAAAGTTCAAAAGGCTATTCTTAACGAAAAATATTCTAATCTAGATAACAAAGTAACAAACAGTAGTATTACATGCCTTACTATTACCAGAAACAATGAACACTTCTGGGTAGATCATAGCTTCACCTTCAGGTTTGAAAAAATTATAACCCATTACCACCTTTTTTTCTTAATGCTCCATTTCAGCTTTCAAATATGTGTTGATCAATAACATAGATGGCCCGTAATAAATATGGAGTGGGTCCTATACGAATGTGTTGTAGAACTAAGGTTGAGCTTGTAAACTTTTCATTTTTACAAATACTAAGCTTAAGAGCAATTGCAATTGGTAACAAAAAAAAAGAGAAAGAAAGAATATTCATACTTAAAACTGTCGTATATTAGGGGGTGTTAGTGGGAATGACATTTATAGTGATTATTAGAGTTTTCAAGTCTAGTGTTATTGGTTTATAGATTCTCATATTCTCATTAAAATCTAGTGTTATTGATTTGATGATTCTATAATTCTATACAAAATTATTTGTTATTCAAAAAGTTTAGATTTTTAATGATTCTACAAATTTATTAAAATAAGTGTTATTGGGAGTTGTATTCTCAATTTTTTAAGTCACAAAACAAGATTTTAAGAATACTACATGTTCCTTTGGATTCTTAAAATCATAATATTACTTTACTTTCATAGATTTTACAATATACAAAATTCTCTAAACTTTTTCCAAATTTAACAAATTTCATAATTTTTCAAATCAACAATTCTACAAAAATCAAAGTCCCACTAACACCCCCTAAATCAAACGAAGTGGGTCTTGCACATTTTATAATATATTCAGTTGAATCACATTACATTAATGATATAGAATTTGGTTTAGTATAATTATATATAAGACCATTAACAAAATTACTATTATGCCATTAACAAGGAGGTAACAATCTTGTATAAGTAGATTTTTTAAAATTCCATCTCTTTTAATAGTATAAAAGAGATGGAATTTTAAATGTGTTTCCGACGTAAAAGACTTTGAATGTGTTCCGACGTAAAAGACTTCGACATTAATTGTACAGTATATAATTATTCAGCAAATCGAGAAACTCAAAATAACTATATATATATTATATATATAGTTATTTTGAGTTTCTCGATTTGCTGAATAATTATATACTGTACAATTAATGTCGAAGTCTTTTACGTCGGAACACATTCAAGCAAGAAATATTTTAGAATACTTAAGCTAATCATTTATAGTATTTTATTGCACAATCATTCTAATTAATGAAACTGCAAATTGATTAATTGAAAAATAAAATAATTGAGAGTTGGAATATCAAAATAAGAGCATAAAATCTATATATTTAACGTAATGTATTTGTGTGCGTGGCGTATCTATTGAAATCTGGACACAATCTGATCCAGCGATGAATTTTAGTTATATACTAAATGTCTTTAAATAAAAGCATAAAATAAATATTATTTACTAAAGGCTTATAAAAGAAGAGATCACCGATTCACCATGAAAGAGATCTCTCGGATTCCTTAGCTCAAAGCCAACCATAACAAGAAATATCCATCTTTCTTTCTCTCTCTCTAGAGAAGACTTTCTCTCTCCAGTTCTTGATTTTTCCGGTGTACGTCAAGACCGGATATTAAATTTAAATCTGGTCAAAGAAACATGGGAAGTAGTTTCTTTGGTAAACCAAACATGAGAGGATCTTCGCCGTCTTCATCATCTCCAACATCGTCGTCTTCATCCCCAGCGACGAGAAGAGGGAAGAAGAATGGTTCCGAGAAGCCAAAGCAGCCACAGAGAGGTCTTGGGGTTGCACAACTGGAGAAAATTAGATTACACGGCGAGATGAGTTGCAATAGCTTCGACAATTATAATTCTTCTTTGTATCCACAGGTAACATTTTACATATACATTATATATACATGCATTAACGATATAATCTCGCCAGAGTTGATCAGGGCATGTTAAACATAGTGGTGTATACTGGTATCGCGATCATCTTACGTGTCGTAACCCTTTTTGTGTTCATCGAATTCTTCTATCGGATCTATTATAGGAATCCGAGCTTCGATTCAGTGTCCCGTGAACTTGAGATGACTGATTATGGTTATTTGTATGAAGGATTTTAGTTTCGCTTAATAATTTCTTTAGATTTCATTTAAATAATTACAACTCTAACCCAAAGATTACAAAACGTGTATATCTTTACAAAAATCATGCTCGATCTGGCCAAAAATTATTTATCTAAATTTTAAAAAATCATTTATCTATCAATTTACTATTTGACCGATTATACGTTAATATAGTCGTTAATATAGTCGCAATCATTCATATAAATAGTTTTTTTTTCTTTGGCTTAAACCAGAAAAGAAAAACTTGTCAATGTATGATGTATCTACTATTGAAGATTAGTCATCTCAACTTGAAGATTAGTCAGTTGAGATGAAATAGATTTCATATAAGTTATTATTCTAGGTCTTTGAGTTCTCGAGTGTATTCCTCTCATTTCTTAAGATATACTTAAAGAAAATTTCATGTTATAAATGAAATTGTAACATTTTTTTATCATTTGTCTATCTGATTCAGTCTCTTTCATAAGTATAATTTGCATATCATTTATTTGACCGTCATATATGAATGTATATGTAGGAGAATGTGAGGATGCAAGGAGAATATTCATCCATACCATCATCATCACCATCCTTTACATATGCATCACCATCACCATCTTATGGCCTCTCTCCAAATATAATGGTATATATATTCTCTTAATGCTCTCTTTGTGTGCGATTTATACGTGTGGCGCGCGCGTGCGTGTGTGTTTATAAAGAAAAACATCACTTAGATTCCTACTCTTAGTTATTTATTTACTTTCTATTTCAAATCAAAATATCATGCCTTACGATATGAAATCTTATACAAAATTAGGTCATTCATGTTTCAATATCAACTACTAATTGTTTTTTTCCTTCTGTTATTGGCAGATAGGTGTACATAGAGATCAATACGAGAGAGCAACCATGAGGTAAATATAAAATCACTTTCAACTGTCTTTTTTCAGGTTTATGTTGGGATTGTGAAAGTCAATATCCAACTCTTTATTATCTAATTAGTACGATATTGTCCACTTTGGATTTTAATGCCAAGCCTACATGGATTTACTTTTGGTTTTCATCCCAAAAGACCTTATACTAATTAGAGTTAGACTTCTCTTTATATATTAGACACTTCTTGTCTAATTCTCCAATGTGGGACTTAGATTACATCTCTCATTCTCCCCCTCAATCTAAGGATTACATTCATCTCGTGTCTTTTCTTCCATCGAATTGAGGATGATCCTCGTCCTCCAACATCACAGGTTCCATGATCTTCTGACTTGATCTCTGCCACATACACCTTTCATCATTCCTAACTCATAGGATATACCCATTCTTCTCTCGAAGGGTATTTATGTCTTCTTGCAGATTTCTCGTCAACCGCTCTGATACCAATTGTTGGGATTGTGAAAGTCCATATCCAACTCTTTTTATCTAATTAGTACGATATTGTCCACTTTGGACCTTAATGGCAAGCCCGCATGGATTTACTTTTGGTTTTCATCCCAAAAGGCCTCGTACTAATTAGAGTTGGACTTCTCTTTATATATTAGACACTTCTTGTCTAATTCTCCAATGTGGGACTTAGATTACATCTCTCAGTTTATGATATGCTAGCTATTTCGTTTGGTCCTAAATATTAATGACCTTTTATGTTTTGTTCAAAACAGTTGGAACCCAAGCTACGGCATCTTGGAGAGCCACCATTCTTTGGAACCAAACACCACCAGACATTTCTTTAACGAGGTTCTTATTCTACACCATCACACATAATAACATAGGGATTTGATCACATGATTATTAATTTATTAGTCTGTGTGTAGTATTATATACTTTCGTTTCACTCAATACTTTGGTTTATTCAAAAAAAAAATATTTTGGTTTATTCTAGTTTAGTGTAACCATGGTCAATGTACCTATGTCGGTTAAATGTTGGTGAAATAACCTTGTTAAAAAGTGTTACAGGTCTGGTCGATTTGTAGCTAAGAGATATCTTATCTAATGTTTTTTTCTTGTTTTGTCTTGAAACAGGATCCAAGTTTTACAAGGCGAAGTAAATCGTTGGGATCAGGAAACCACAACTTGGGATCGAATGACAATGAAGAGTTAGATTTGGAGTTAAGATTGTCACTCTAATCATTTGTAATACTTTGATTTTTCATGAAATTGGAAACAAGTCGCGCACTGTGATTATGCTTTTCATATATTCTCTGTTGTTATGCTGAAAATAAATCGAAGCAACAACAGCTGAATATGTTCTATTTGGGGTATCTAGTTTATTTTCTTCTTAGGGATAATTTGACCATTCAGTAGAAAGGATTTACAGAAATCGTTTGTAAACTTGAAGGAGCATAAAAAGTTAGATTATAAACCGTATATGGTAAATTTATCCAGAAGCAAACGTGTTCAACTGATCTTGACTAATTGTTTTTGGAAAGAGATAAAAATGCCGTATTCAGCATTTGGTTACCATTTTCCTTATAAGATTTTGCGTAGACTATTATAAATAAATGGTGATTTCTGAATATTAGATCTTAAAGGTTATAGTTTAATTTTATAAACCAATAACAAAATACTAGATCATGACCCATTTGACAGCACAATTTTATTTTAAATTGATTAAACAAATTTTATAAATTAATTGAATTTTGTTTAGTGTTAATAGAGATTTTAGTCGTGTTATATTTATTTTATGTGGCTCAATTAACATTATTATAACTATTAATGGTAAATTAGCTTGCCAATAATTTGATTCATATTGTAATCAGTTTAAATTTGTTGTTTATAATTAGTGTTAATCAATTATCTTCACATAATATCTATTTTAATATATTCGTAATTATTTTTGTTATTATATTTATTGTAAAATATATATTATTTATATATTAAAATGATCCAGACCTTTTCCTATAGTCATTATGGGTTTAGACCCAGAACCACCCGGTCATAAGAAAGTATAATATTTATATTACTTTTTAATGTAATGACTGTTATTAAATCATATATTATATATGTTACTTAAATAAACTATATAATGTTTTACTATATTCTAGATTAGTGCATACAATAATATCTAACATATAGAAATATGAATAAATTTTTGTGTTCTTATATATCATATTAATTAGACTTTGTATAAATGTTTTTATGCTCTATATATCTCTATATAACATAAAATTGATATTTTAATAATTAAAAAGTATATGAATTTTATTCAGTTAGCTATATAATATTATATAACTTTATTTTCATATACATTTTGTATGAAATCATTTTGATTTGTTTGAAAAGAATTGACCCAACAAAAACATGTAGATATAAGTAGAGATTCTCCCAATGGATTTGGTCAATTATCCATTTCTAACTCGAAACTCATCAATCTAACAGTTTTTTTTCATTGGAAACAACAAATAAATTTTTGTATAGTTATTTTGTTTTTTTTTGTTTTTGTCGGATTCGCACGACCATACGGATTATTTTTTGCTCCAATTATATAAACTGTTTTAATAGACTTTTAAAATGCGGAAATATCTTGTAACAAAATATAATTTACAAAATAAAATATTTTAAAAATTTATTTTAATTTACTTGGATATTTATATTATTTTGTATTTATTAAATATGAAATTGTATAATATATTATTTAATTTAATTTTTAGTTAATGCAACTCTTTTCGTTATGTATTTTTAATAAAATATATGTAATTTATTTAATTAATTGTAGATATATTTTAATAAACTTTTAATTACAAAATGTATTTTGTCAATTTATTAAATTTGCGGCTGCAGGAGTTTTGCTGGAGCTTTCTTCTCTTCTTCTGTTTTTAGGTGGTGGTTCCTCTCCGGCATAAGCTTCAAGGCGAAAAGTGGTCTGACTAGACATGGCAACGCTCCGTCAAAGTGAAGATTGATTGATTTCCGGTTTATCACTTTTGGATCCAGTTGTTTCTGCCAGTTTACCTCTTTATACCAACCTGGTTATCTAGTGTTTTGGGTTGTTTTCTTTATTTCTGCACTTAGTATGATAAAGAAAAAAAAATATAATATGAAAACATTTTATAAAAGAAGAAGAAAAATATAAAAAAAGTCTGAGAGCTTAAATAAAATACAAGAAAGATGGTAATTTCTTTTGGAATTTCTGACAGAAAAGTATTCATTGGAAATTTCTGAGAAATATGAAATTTTATTATTTGTCAGTATTTCGTTGAAAAATCCAAGAGATTTCATAATAAAAAATCATCGGAAATAATCGATGAATTATCAACGATTCCCGAGGAATGTTAAATGATTTGGGGTATGAATTTGGGGTATGTTTTCGGGAAGTGTAAATTTTTATAGGAAATCGTCAGAAATTTCCAACGAATTTGGGTTTCAGATATGAAATACTCAAAAAATGTTTAACTGGAAACCTACAAGATCACCATGACATATATTAACTGATAAATACGATGAGGTTAACAATATCTTAATTATTTTAAAGCTATAGGTTCTTGCTTTGGATGCGTCGACAGAGACATGATCTTTCTCATTAATACTTATAATTCAGTAAATATTTTACGTGTTTCATGTTTCATGTTAAAATATTGAATTTGTGTGTGTTTTAAGTTTTTTCAATCATTTTTCAAGATTATAATCCGCTAAAAATCATTAATATATTATTAGTAGATATTGTCGGTCTATTTTTGTTATGTTTCAAAACTCAAATCCACACTTTGTCAGAAATTCATCGGAGAATATACTTTTCGGACGAATAGGTATATATTGAAAATTGTCAACTTGCTCATTAATAAAGTTTTTCAAAAATTTTGGCGAAATTCCATTGGAAATTTGTTGGAAATCAAAATTTGCAAAAAACGTTTAATTTTTCCATGAAGTGCTAAATTAAAGAAATTCCAATGGAGATCCGATGAATTTGACCCGTCATAATTTTAACATAAAAATTGAAAAGTTTTCTTTTTCTTTATTTTAACACTCTCTTTCTCTAAAATCTCTTTGTTCTGATAGGTTTTAGGATTGTACATGTTACATTAAGGATTTGAAAACTTGTTTTATGTTTATTTGGTGTTCTAAAACGTTTCATGATTTTTTTAAAAAAAAATTAAGTTTTTGTAAAACAATAAATTTTGTTGTAGTTTTCAAAAAAAAATTAAAATTTAGAAAAAAAAATTCATCTTTTTAAAACGTTTTCAATTTAAAAAACGTTTTTATGGTTTTTTGAATTTCTAAAAATGGCTTTCAAATTTCGAATATGTTTTCAATTATAAAACGTTTTGTGTTGGTATAAGTTTATTAAAACACTTTCAATTTTTTTTTTAAAAAAATTTAATTTATAAAAACGTTTTATATTTTCAAATTTCTATCATCTACTATATAATTTAGGGTCCTAAATTTTATCTACCATTTAGAAGTTGTCATTTAAATTTGGACATTTTCTAGAATAGTAGGTGTTTGGCTACTTAAATCTGTTTGGTTCCTTGAATATATCAACATGACTAACAACTTAATTTAAACCAACATAAATACACATTATAAATGGTTTAACTAATGGGCTTTGGAAAATTATTAAAATTGTGTTGCTTTGCAAATAAAGGACAATACTATTATGTAAACCAATTTACATTAGCCCTTATAAATATTGGGTTTTAACCAACTAACATTGTATTTGAAACTTAAAAATAAAAGACTAAATAATATATCCACAAACAATATTATTAATAAAAAATACATTATTTTTTGTGGAACTAAAGTTTATTTGATTTTTTCGTTTTATCAGTAACAATTAAAAGCATTGTCTAAATATTTTACCTATAAATTTTGAATCTCACACATATTAACGTTTATATACAGTATAAACTCTTTCAGTTAATACTCTATAAATTAATATACACTAATTTTTTTTTATAAATATTATAATTTTATAGTCCCAACATTGAATTTTTGGTTCAATATATTATATCGATAATTTAATAACCTTTATAAATTAAAAAAATTTATAGTCTTGGTGTAGTCCCAACATTATTAATTTATAGAGGTTTCACTGTACAAGTTTTAGTTTAAAAAATGTGTATATTTTATAACCAAAAACAATATTATTCTAAAACTATATATATAAAAAAATATTGTTTTTTATAATTTGTATATTCTAATCTCGGTAACAATTAAAAAGGTTTGTTTAAATAATTTCCGCCCTTGAAAAGGGTGGGTCAGTATCTAGTAACATATTATTTTAAAACTTTTTTTCACTTCTCTATAAACGTTTTCAATTTATAAAATATAATGTTGAAGTATTTTCTAAATTCTATAAATGTTAATTCTATTACAAAATCTTTTTTAAATTTAAATATAATTTAAATTATATTCATATAGAAAGATTGTTTTAAAAGAATATTATAAACAATTGTAAGTTTTTTTCTAGAAATTACTGGATTTATTTGAATATTATATTTTCAATAAAAAATATTTTTTTTTTACAAATTCTGACTAAATTTTTTGGATGGTAATACTTGACAATTTCAGACTGATAATATTCGTCCGGATTTTGTTGAAATTTTGTTTTTCATAATTTTGTCAGAAATTGTTAGATAGCCCGAAAAATTCAGATGAACTTTTTCTGATAAGATAGAACTATCTAATTTTGTTGTCGGAAATTCATCGCAACTGACTTTTTCGAGGGGAAACAATCTGTTTTCTTATTATCCGAACCATAGTGGCTAAATATCTAAACGAATATTGAGTTAAGAGATAGTATCGTAATCCGAATGAATATCTTAAGATAATTGTATATTCCTAATTTGCTTCACTCATTTATTCAAACTAGTTATATTGATGTTAGCACATGGTACAACGACCATGTAATATACATATAATTATAGAAAAAGTGGTTTGCTTTTCAATTAAAATGCATGTTAAACTTTTGTTTCATACATTGACAAAAATTGTATTCAAAATTTCAAAACAACAACTAAATTATTTTCTTTATATTTTCAAATTTTTCTCCAAACTTATTAATCGTCCAATTTATTAAAAGTTATAAAATCAGTTAAGTTAATGGTAAATTTTTTAAGTATAGAAAACTTGAGCAATGAATGATAAACTTTTTAAATTTTTAAATATCCAAATCCAACACGAAATAACTGTATCCAAACTAAAAATATCTGAACCTGATCCAATATGTAAAATATTTTAACGGGTTATAGATCCCAATACCAAATTATCCAAAATTCCAAAATACCCGATCCGAGTCTAACGGGTGTCCGATGCACCGAACCAGATTTAAAATTTTCTCCTAGTTGAACATTTTCAGGTCTTTTGCCCATGTTTCATTGAATTTTATGTAGAGCCGGCTTGCATACACACATCTGAGCTCTTATTCCAAATCCTTGTTTTGATTTTGAACAACTTCCAAAACCAGCGGTCTAATTTTTTGTTTTTGAATTCCTGGAATCTATTGTAGAAATTGTGGAAGCAAGTTAGTATCTTCTTCTATGCCGTTTGATTCTCTCTTAAGTGTTTTTGATATTCATTATTTGATGATCTCTCTCTATGCATTTTCATTTATCTAAATATTCATCTAAAACCAAAACAAAAGTCTCTAATTTTTATGTGGTATGTTGCATATTTTAGAAATACAGCCATTTACGTCTTGATTGATAGAGCTTATAGAAAATCATTATGTTTTGAGTTTTTCACTATCCAATCAGTTACTTTTACAAAAGCATTTTGAAAAATATTTAGACTATGTAAATCCAAATGATCTTTACTCATAGATGAAAAATTTCCTAACACATTTACCTTACTTTTAAAAATATAAAAATATAAATACATTTATCTAATTTATTTTATTTGATAATTTAAAATGTATAATAAAATTAAAATTATAATATATTTATCATTTAAAAATAAAATTCTAGATTAAAATAATATACCTATATATATGCATATGGATATAGTTAAATTAATGTGAAAATACATCTTTTCAGCATGGTGTAAATGTTTTATCATCAACTTTACCAATAGAGGTTTACATAATTATTTAAGCTTGTTCAATCAAATTACTAAAATATTGGTAAGTGAAGGAGAATTGTTGAATTTATCCCACAATGAAAGTTAGAGAATACCATTCTGAAGCAATTGTAAGTGGAACTTGCTTATTTTGGCCTCCATCAAATTTTTATTTCAGAAAGATAGTTAGAAGAAGAAATCTCTATTTTTTATTCCACAATGAAAGTTAGAGATCTCTATTTTTTCTCTATTTATAGAAGAAAAAATAGTATTTCTCTATTTTTTACTCTATATTTAGAATTTGCTATATTAGTAGAATATATTGGAACAAATATCACCTATATTATAGAATTCGTCTATGTTAAAGCTGAAAATAACAAAATACATTTGAGATGATGGTCTTAGGTCAAGATGAATCTGATGGGTTTTGACTTTTGAGGAACCACCTACTGACCTTCGAGTGTTTTGAGGAACCCCCCCTTGACTCCAAATTTTCTGTTGGTAATTATTAATAGAATTATGTTCTTATTGTCTAAAAAATTATAAACATTATTTGTTCTCATTATTATAATTTATTTCAGATATAAACAGTATGAATGATTATTAGTTTTACACTGATTATGGAATTGTGAAACAGAGAAACATGATATTTGCTTTTTTGACGTTATGTATTGAAAACGAGAAGTATAGTAATGTATCTTGATTAAATTTTTCTTTTTTTTTGACAGCATCTTGATAAAATTTAATATAGGCATATTTAGCATTTACATGTCCCTTTTTTTTTTTTTTTTTTTTTGTCAACGTTTTTATTTCATAAACTCCAAACAGAGTACTTTAACCACAAAGTTTGGGGACACCACCCATTACAAAAGCAACAACAGTTAAACAGAAGGCTGAACCTATATTATAAAGACATGATAACGGTATGACGAGAGGGACAAGGTTCCTACCTATGAAGAAACCCGTAATCTCAATCAAAACCAACCCCGAGCACAGGGCAAAGAAGAAGACAATTGAGTCCTCTAGAATCTGAAGACTTGAGAATCCAGATGATAATGACTGGTGTAGAACTTTCTGCAGCGTTACAGCTTTGCCGTTTTGAGTAGAACTCACGATCCACGTTCCATAAGCCGAACAAGTCGGGAAGTTCTCAACATACCCGATTAGGGAGGGTACACTACAAAAAAAGTCTACATTGATAGCACATTATTATAGCACGATTTACTGAACTGCTATCGTAGATGAGTTTAAAAATTTGATACTATATAATAGCATTAGATAAACACTATAGTAAATTTTCACTAAGCAAAAGCAAAAATTGAGTTTTGGAGCCATACTTTTTATTAAGAGGGAACTAAAATTTCATTTGGAGCCAACACTTAGAGAAAAATTAGACAAATTATTTTCACAATTCGGGTGTAAGCATCAATGGGTGAGTCACCATCTCTCCCATCCGCCTTCGCTCGTCACCGCCTCCACCACCATTTATTCTCAGATCCATCTTCGCCGGTCTCCGCCGGAGTCACGAGCACTACGTCACGTTCGTCCTCTTTCGATCTCTCTTTCACCTTCTTCTAGACTTCAAATCACTTTCTTTGTATTGTATATCGAGACTCATGGGATTGCTCAGTTCTTCGTGAGTAGTTAGCCGACGAAGACTCACTCTCCACCAATTCGTCTCTCGTCAATCACAGCGAAGAAGAAGAAAGTACCCTAAATCAAACTTAGGAGCCCCATGAATGGCGTTGATACTGGCTCGCAGGTCACTGAATACTCTCTGTGCTTGCCATCTCGCATGAATCTCGTTTGCTCTTGTGATTTTGTTTTGGGAATCAAGGAAAGTTCTTTTCACTGTCACTTCGAGATTGTGTTTGCAGGGATCTCAAAATCTGCTAAGACGTGCGCAGCTCAAGCTCAAAATCTTCGAAGATGAATATGTGATCAAAGCGTTTTACGAAGCAGAGAAAGCTCATCGAGGACAGGTATAGTGAAGAAGAAGAACGAAAGCTCACAAAAAAAAGAAATGTATTGTTACATTTGTTTCAGGGGTTGATATAATAGTATAAAGTTGGGTTCCTTATGACTTATGGTATTGGTGTATTTGTTGCAGGAGATCATGTAATCAAGGCGTTTTATGATTCAAGGTGGAGATAATTCGGAGAATGATGGGCCTGGTGGGGGTGAATCTGTTTGTGGCTGGGATTAGAGAAAGCTTTCCTGATCTTTAATGATACAAAGAATACAGCTACCGTAAGATACCTCAGACTTAGACTGATGCTTTCAATAAGTAGAATCTCTTGCACATGATCTGATCAAGCAGTTATGTTTACATCTTGCTTTGATCTATATCCCTATGTGATATGAAGTAACTAGTTTGTGTACTTCTTGTAAGGCTGCGGCGGAAGTGGACAGGCTTGACCAGCACAGTCAGATTAAGGAAATAACTTTCAAGAAACAAACTGAGCTAGAGGATATACGCTCCCGCACACGTCGAAATAAACCTTTAATCAGCTCGTGAGAGGATCATGTTGATGGTTCCTGTAGTCAATGAATCTGATTTGTCTCGGAAGAAATCTGATTCTTGGCTTATTTTTTTATCAAATGTCTGTATCAAACTGCAGTTGTTGTTATGTTGCTCTGTTCGAAAAACTACAATGCAAAAATGCCATAATTTTTTTACAATAATGACTATTGTATCTATTAGTTTTTTACAGATACATAAAAAGAGTTTAAAGTTTATATGATAAAGGGTTTAAAACCCTAATGTCACACTATAACCTCAAAACTTAACCCCAAACCCTATTCACTAAATCTTATTCCCCAAACTCCAAATATACTTCAAACTTAAAAAAAAAATTAAGATCTAAATACTCCAAACACTATTCCAAACTCTAAATACTCTACTTCAAACCCTAAAGCTAGACCACAATTTATATCGCTAACTTTAAATAATTATAAATTCCAAAACATAAGTTTCATTGTAGTTTACATGTTTAGTATACTTTTAAAATTTTGTGGTTTATAATTTAGTTAAAGATTTAGAGGTTTATAATAAGATGACTATTAAAAATTATAAACTTAAAATTTGAAAAATATACTAGACATATAAACTACAATGAAATTATAACTAAATCTATATGAAAATTAATTTATAAAAAAAACAGAGTATCCCAAAGAAAAAAAGAAATAAAGAAGGAAAAACTGTGACCAATAGGAGAAGCTAATTCATGGTGGTGAGGATAACTAAAGTACTGATCTTCACCGTTGATAAACCTTAATCTAATGGATATAATTTATTCACTTATTTTTTATATCTCTTTCTTCTCCTTATCCCGACTTTTGCAATCTTCTTTTTTCATGGATCTCAAACTAAACTTCTCCCTCTCACGACCTTCTCACAACCGTCAGACGTCACACGTCACACGTCACCACCACAACCATCGTTCGTCACAACCATCACCGTCCGACACCACCATCACAATGGTTCGACCTCTATCTCTCTCTCTGCCTCTCTCTCTGTTATGAACTCGTTTTGTTTGTCTCAGGGTTGGAGGAAGCAAGGCGTGCGGCGGAGACCAAGCGAAGTGGTGGAACAGAGAAAATATATAGAGCTCGGAGATGCAGAGAAAGAAGAAGACGCGACGGTCGGTCTCTAGCTCGTTCACGTCCTCACCAGCAGCAGCACCACTACCACCACCGACGGTGGTAGAAGAAGAGGAAGCTACGGGACAGTGGTTGAAGTCTTGAAGACCTTAACGGGACAGTGGTTGAAGTCTTGAAGACCTTGACGATGGAAGAAGAAGAGGAAGCTACGGCGGCTGGAGTTTTTTCTTAGGTTTACAGTATTTTTTTTAGGTTTGGTTTAATGTGTTTTAGTTAGTGTATGGTTTAATTTGTTCTGGTTTAGTTAATTTTTTTAATTTTGGTTTAGTTTTGTAAAACTAATTTTATTGTAAACTGATTTTAATTAATAAATAAATTTTTATTTTAATTATATTTAATTTTTGATTTAATTTTTCATTATTTAATTTGTAATTAATTAATTATAATTAAATAATCAAATTAATTTTTAATTATTTTATTTCTAATTATAGCATTATATCAATGTCATTATAAATATATCATAGCACGAATAAGATGATATAGTTAAGTTAATAATATCATTCATTTATTGCTATCGTATCGTCACATTTTGTAGCGTCAAAATAATGTTATCGTAGATAGGGTATCTATGATGGCTGCCGATTACATAGCAGATCATAAAACGCTATAAAAGGCCTATTATAGCGTTTATCGTGAGCTAAGAATGTTAATATTTCTTGTAGTGGTACATCAGTAAACTCAGAGGCTACCAAACACCTCTTCCACAAGATTGATTGCTGTGAGGCGAACCGCCATGGCCAAATAGACAAACCTGAAACAATAGCATCCAAAACCACAAAGACAGAAATCCAGATAACAGCCTCATGCTGAGGTAAATGGAGCTTAAACCTGGAGCTCAAAAGGTTTATAACATCCTCAATACGAGGTAAAGAACCATTCAAAATCAGCATAAACTCTTGTTTACGAGGAAACAAGGATCTCCTACTAAGACAATTACATTCTTCTCGGAGGCAATGATCGAACAAGAATGATTCACTCCAGTAAGTTATGAGAACCATACCTTGCGAAAGCATGGAGCAAAGGGAGATGAGTCCAACGACATGTGACCAAGGTTTCGAATGAAAGACCGGCTTTGACTGAGAACTGCACTTTGCAGTGGAGAGCTGCACTCCAAGAAGTTTCACTGAGGTAATAAAAGCTGCATACAGAAAACCCACCACCACCAATATCTCAACATTCGAAGTCCAGTCCTCGCGAACTTGAGGTGTTGAGTATTGAAGGAAATTAAGCTTGCAGTCAGCTGTCAGTAACCCCAAGAACCTTGCCACAGAGATCTCAATACCCCCTGCCTCTTGTTGATAATTAAACGAAACATATTCGCCACAAGAGACCAAGTTTCTCGGCTTTGACACCGGGATTAGTTGGAGGAAGGAGGAGACTCGTCTGGTGGTGAGAGAGCTGGAGAGATCGGCTTCATCTTGTAAAGGATGCATCACCAGAGGATGGACAGATAGCACACCTACATCTATGAGAATCGGTGGAGGGTCGGGGGAACTGGAGGGACAGGGGGAAACATCGGAAACAACACGTCGAGATTGGGGTCTGATGGTTCAGGCGGCAGGGGGAGAAACCCAGATGAAACAGCTTCAGGAGACTCCATTGACAGAGGAGGGGAAAAGCTTCGGGAAAGGATGGGAGGCGTCGACATCAGCGGAGAAGCGGCTCGTGGTTAAGAGACGGAGGAGCAAAACAAAGCCTCAGAGATGAGGTAGAAACTGTAATCGACAGTATGAACCCAGCGATGAGTGAACGGAGAAAAAAAAAATAGTACAAATCACCCCGTAAAGAATTTTAGATCCAAGATCTAGCACAGAGGAAGCACCCCACACGAAATCTGACCCCATAAATCAGTAACCCTCAACATCAGGATTCCAAAAGCAGAAGAAAATTCTGGTCGGAAATTTTGAGAAGGTGGCCGCCGGAATAGAGTCACGGTGGGGAGACGGCTGAGCTGCGGAGGAGACTAAAGACAGGGAGGAGTCATGGTAGTCTTGAGAAGAGCGCCAGAGAGAGATAAATTGTTAATCTATACTTACTACATTTGCATTTACATGTCCTAAAGTGTGTTTTTATAACGAAAATGTTATTGAATGTCAAGCGGCAAGTTACATTGCCATCAATTTTAGCAAGAACAATTTCGTTGTCATAAATTGGGAGAAACATAGATATGTATATTACAATGGTGGCATATTCAAGAATTTTCAAACGATATTCACTGAGTATTGTGTTATAGTTATAAATAACATCAATTCTCTAATAATATGCATAACTATATTTTCCTCCATGTTCATTTACTTTTATAGTAGGTCAAATACAATTATATATGTATTTTGGAACCCTGATTTGCTTGAGGCTCACAACTTACGTAGGTATGTCATATATCTGTATTAGTATTACATATATTTTTTCATAGTATTTATTAGGTGTTAGTATATTCATAATTGATAATGCAAATGCAAATGCCAACCAGTCGGACTATTATTCAGGAGACTTGAGTAATTGTGGTGGTCTTAACTAAATTATTTATGTGGGGAAGCTCATTGATCCAGTAGTTTGATCAAGTGTTTTTTAGTGCTTTTATACCAGATCTGAGTTTCAACTCCGGGAGAAAGCGGAATTATGCGAATTAAGGGAAAAAAGAATTACAAGAGATCTGTAGCATGGCGTAAAGAGTACCGTCAAGCGTTGATCCTATAGATCGGTTCAGGTGATAAGTCATGGGTGAATCCGCATACGACATATAGAATTATTGGCTGTAAAACGCTCAGTAATATTCCTCATAATTGTAATAGCATAATTATCCAGCGTTTAAAAAACTATATTAGGGAGTTGTTGTCATTGAAGTATCTCTACTATTTTTCTATCATCAAACTGACATTTCCTGCTTTTTAAATTTAAATCATTTTGCTATATAACAATTTTTTTTTCATTGAATATTAAATACGACCGTGTTTATCATACTATTAATCTACCATTACATACATATACACATATCATATATGATATGTTTAACATGTATAATAAATAATCTTTTATTACTGTATGTAGAAATGTAATGCATAAAATCTTAAAATTATATTAATTATCTTATGTGCGTTATGGCCACATGATGACAAACATGGACTATAAATTTAGAAAGATAAGATTGGAAATAATATTTTAGCAAAAAAAACTATCTTAATTAAAAATGACAAATATGTTGTGAATAAAAATAAGTAAAAGAATTCAAGTATATTTATTCCATGAATAACAAATCACTTATATATAGTTACAAAATCTGAGATTTAGTCTTATCTCGGATATTATATAAGTATATCTACAATGTTCTGAAAGATATCTATCTTATTAAAACAGAAACATTATGTTGGACCTAACATTATTTTGTAAGTTTTTAAATTAAATACACTTTTATACTTTATAGTTAAACCTACATTAAATCACTAATGTTTCTTTCTTTATACTACTATCTATGTTTCCAAACAATATACTTATTTCTTTATACTACTATTAATGTTTCCAAACAATATATTTTTTTATACTACTATTAATATTTCCAAACAATATAATTAATCTTATTTATTTTATATCTATCATTTTCTCTTTAAAATTTTGTAGAAATGTCATAATTTCATAAATTGCAAAATAATGAACTTTAAAATTTGGATTATAAGATTACAAATTATGAAACTATTACAATTTAAATCCAATTAGATTACATATCGGTCATCCATCAGTTCAATCGGTTAGTCTCGGGTTTTACTGATTTTTTAATATGAATATTTTAGAAACCTAAATTAAATTGTCAGATCTCCGGATTAACCGGTATAATCACAATCGGGTTGAATTTAAACACACTGATTTAAATGCAAAAATATTTTAAATACACACTCTTTAAAAATTACCAAAATATTTGTTAAGTTATTAGTGAATTTTTTATCGTAAAATATTCCGCGCTTCCAAAGCGCGGGTCAAAATCATATACTTCTTATAATGGTTATCCACATATGTGAATATCCATAACAAAGACTAATGTAAATTTTATTAAGAAGATATATATCCTAAAATTTATTATTTCATATATATAAATTAGGAATCCTTATGAAACAATATTTTCAATATTTTCCTAGCTATAATGCCTCACATCAAGACTATACTAAAAGGGACTAATAAAGCATTCTTAGGCTGTCCACGTCATTTACTAAAATCAGCCAATCAGAAACAATTTTCTTGCCACATCATATCAAGAATTGACCCAGTTCATGCCCACGTCCTAAATTCTAAATTCCGACTTTAATCGTTCTTTTTGCCAGACACTCCGTCTTCTTCGTTTCTGATCACATTAAATCTCCGTTACAGCGTCGCTTTCTTCAACAATCAATTATGTTTCCTTTTAATCACTTCGTTTCGTTTCGCTTCCCTTTCTTTCTCCTCCTTTATAAACAGCTTCGTCTAAGCTTACTTCCAAAGAAACCCCAAACTCTCCTAAGCTGAAGTAATGGCGATAAAACCCAATCAACAATGGCCGGTTCCAAAGCTAAAGCGCATAAATCGTATCCTCCTCCAGGTTTGTAATAACGTTCTCCACTTTCTATTTTGTTTGAGTTCCTTGCAGTAGAAGAACAAACCTTTTAGTCTTCTGGCTCGACTCTAAATCTCTCTTTGCCTGGTGATCAAATTGATTACGTTACCAATCTCGGTATCTTCCACTGGGATGCCCATCCGAACTTCCACCTCAAACGCCTTTGCGTCCTCCTTACGAAGGCGCGTATCAGGTTACTTCTCCTTTCTGGATGCACCATAATTATTTTCCAAGATCATTGTATCGTTACCTGCTATATGTTAAGAGTTTTGAATCAATACTATTGATACTGATACATATATGGCGTTCTTAGTCTCAAAATGAACTCTCAAACTAATTGCGCATAACCATAAGAACATCATCTTCTTCTGCTAAACAGAGTCCTATCTTATATATTTTAGCTGTTCTATCTGAAACTTTCAGTGTATTCACTTGTGATGTACCAACTTATATTATGTTTTGTTACAGTGAAGTGACTCAGTTAACCAAATCGTTTTTGTTGTTGTGTGTGTCTTGATGATTCAGTCTCGCTGCTCTCTGTTGTTGCTGTCTGTTAGAGGAATGCCACTTAAGTTTAAGAGCTATCGGATCGAACCACTAATATCCAAAACGACGTTCAACTGCCTTAACTGTTTTTGTTTGTTTGTCAGATTAATTAAAGAGGAAATTCAGTGGAAGATAAGATCAAGAAGAACAAGACCAAGAACAGATTACTCCATCTATATTTATTTCTGTGAATACAAAGAACTGATCAAAAAGACAAGACATGGTCCTTCTCTACAATCTGTCAAAGCTATGGGGCTCTGAAACTGAAGGAAATGTAAGAATCATTAGACATCATCTAATCTATTAATTTAGGGATTATCTACTATTTAAAGTTCTCATTTAAATTTTGGACTCTTTTATAGTTGTTGCTAAAATATATCATGCCTCCTATACAATGCAACTTACCAACTTAAATTAAACCAAATCTTAACCAATATAGATTAGTTAAACCTAACCAGTAACACTTTTATAATATTTTTGGTTAATCTCTTAATATAATTAGATCATATAAAACTGAACCACTCTTAAATCAACGAGTTCCATATTATTCCAGACATAAGAAAAAAAATATCCGACTCATTTACAACGTAAGCATACAAAGACCATGTATACTTATGCTCATTGATCTTCCAAAAACCAAATAATTGTGGCATAGACCAACATAGGCTCATGTTCGTATCACTAACTTTACTTCCATATATTTACTCTTCGCCTACATCATATCACAACATACACAGTTATGCAAGAACATGATTTTTTTTGTTCAAACAACCAAATAATGATGGCATATGGTCAGTAGTTTTTTTAAATATGTTTTTTATATATTACATTTTACGAGACTATGTGTATAAGTTTTTTTTTTTGAAAAGGGCATAACTATGTGTATAAGTTAAAAGGTAAAAGGTGTGACAAGGCAAATTATTATACTAAAAATGAAAGAAGATTAAATACAAACTAATAACAAGTATAACACAAATTATAACACTATTAAATTCTATATATATTTAATAAAATATTATATATATATCTAATATGTATATATATATATAAATGTTACACAATATATATAATATTATATACACATATTATATATACCATATATTATTAATTGAAATTTGACAAATCAATTTCCGTCGTTTAGGACGGGTCCTAATCTAGTTCTTAATTAAATAACGCTTTCAATTTTCCTTTCGTATATGTTGTTGGAATTTTTATAATTATTGAATCTTACCTAACGTAATCTCATCATCTTCTTTTTTAATATATTGCAGACTTGGAACTTTAGATTCGTAGACACAGATGAGTCCTTTCTAATTGCAGAATCATCCGTTGCGTGTTATGATGGCTGGTGGCTACAGCTCAGAGGCTTTGCCTTACATTTTATCACTTCGTTTGGGTCTCAGGAACTCTAGGTTTTGGAACCACGATCGAGCATCCCGCTGATCTAGAATCGGTGGAGTTCTGGAATGGTTTAGCTAAAGAGACAAAATGATCTATAGATTTACAATTCTATATTGGATATGCAAGGCGATGGAAAAGCCTCGGATCCATTAACTAAATATTTCTTTATCAGTTGACAATCATATGACCAAACCTTTGAGTCCAATCTTATCCTATTATGACCTACGTGACAATTTTTTTCAGATGAAGCGGACCGATTGACGGGTTCACACGGGTGCATAGCCTATACAAATTTCAAACGGGTAATTAAGCTGATAATCAAATTATAAAAAAGCCTATTAACTCAGATACTGGTTGCCACTTGGCCAAAAAATGGGTTAACTTGGGTTTGAAGTAAACAATAGATTTTCTGTTTCTACTAAAAGTTTTACTTGCTTTCTTTTCATTATTTTTTCACGTTAACATTTTTCTAATTTTTTATCGACTTCTACTATATTATTCATTATTCTATCTGGTATCTGTAACTCAAAGCCAGTAACCATATCAAATTCAAAGAAGATGTATTAGTTCCTAACTCTTCTTTCTAACTGATTTTGTATTTTGGTTTTATAGTGACTTCATTCATAATGTCAAATATCAACGATTTTAGCTTTTTTGATTAATCATACTATTTTAATGTTTCAATATTATTTGAATATTCCCTGTGTTTCATAATATAATGATTTAAAGTATTTTTTGTTTCAAAATATAAATCGCTTTCATATTTCAATGTAATTTTATACTTAATGGATATTTTGTGGCCAACTAAATTATGTAAAATTACTGTCTAATTGATTGAATTTATATATCAAATGCCATTTTTCTAAGTAATAACTTTTAATATTAGATTTTAATTCAAAATAATTACATTTTGAAAGAAATAGAGTAATTTGTATACTAATTCTACACAGATACAAACCAATTAACGGTGATTTAAGGAAGACATAAAGATGTTTTTCCAGTTATCACGAAAACAGAATCAATTGACATTGACAGGTATCTAAATTACATCCAGCTCAAGACAAGATAGAGTTTCCATACCTTAATATTATGTTATCTCAATATATTTGTGGCTAAATCAGCTTTCTCTCGCACAAACTCTCACTCCATTCGCAGAGTGTAAGCATTTCTATCTAATAACATCAGTTGTTTGAGTTAAAAAAAAAAAGAAATGGTCGAAACATACAAAGACTATAAATTGTGACTAAAGAAAAAAAAAACAAAAATCAATCGATGATGACTGGATGTAGTCTTTTTTTTTTTTGACTGGATGTAGTCATAAATCATTTTTGTCTTGACG
>NW_026616762.1:0-22068 GCF_000801105.2 Raphanus sativus | reverse complement strand
TTTTTTTTTTTTAATTTTTGTAAAGCTTTTCCACGTGTCAGTATTTATTCGCTAGGGCGACTTGCGCTTTAGTATATAAGAATGCCCACTTGTTAAGACAACAAAGATTACAAAAAAAAAAGAACTTAGAAATACAACATTGTGCCTTTCTTTTTTATGATCTTAATGGTGAAAATATCTTACCGTGATTTTGTCTAAAAGAGCCCATGCTTAACAAGTTGACATTGTATGAGACAGACGTCATTAACGTGATTGGTTAGACTTTAAGTGAATACGATACAAACATTTAGATTTGTAGTTGTAACGGCGGAAACAAATCTACCTTCACAGCCACATGGATGAGAAAATTCAGCTTTATTTATGGGATATCAAAGTGATTGGACCAATGACAAATGTTTAATTAACAACGGGTTTGTTAAAGTTTTGATGTATTTATCGCTTTAATAGATTTCAGCTACTGATTGGTTGCACTTTATAATCACATAAATAGGCAGTACGAATAACCTATAGTAAATGTAACATTTAATATTGTAACCAACATAATTCACACATTTACCTGTCTAGCCATAAAAGTCTACTTGTATATCTATCTTATTAAAACAGAAACATTCTGTTGGACTAACATTTATTTTGTAAATTTTTAAATTAAATACACATTTATACTTTATAGTTAAACATACATTAAATCACTAATGTTCCTTTCTTTATACTACTATCCATGTTTCCAAACAATATACTTATTTCATTATAATACTATCAATGTTTCCAAAAACAATATACTTATTTCTTTATACTACTATCAATGTTTCCAAACAATATTTTTTTATACTACTATCATTGTTTCCAAATAATACAATAATTAATTTTTAGTTATTTTATATCTATCATTTTCTCTTTAAATTTTTGTAGAAACGTCATAATTTCATAAATTGCAAAATAGTGAACTTTAAAATTTCGATTATAAGATTACAAATTATGAAACTATTACAATTTAAATCCAATTAGATTACATATCGGTCATCCATCAGTTCAATCGGTTAGTCTCGGGTTTTAGTGATTTTTTAATATGAATATTTTAAAAACATAAATTGAATTGTCAGATCTCCGGAATTAACCGGTATAATCACAATCGGGTTGAATTTAAAAATACTGATTTAAATACAAAAATATTTTAAATACACACTCTTTAAAAATTACCAAAAATATTTGTTAAATTATTAGTTAAAATTTTTTATCGTAAAATATTTCGCGCTTCAAAGCGCGGGTCAAAATCTAGTTTATATACATAGAGACAGAAATGGATTGATTGTACGTCCAGTGCATATCATTGATTCACAAACCAAACCTATATTCTATATTGAAATTAGATTGTTCATTATATTCTCAATTATACATTTGTTTCTATATATTTCTCTTTGGATGTAAATAGCAGGACTGGATAAAAATCTGTAAATTTTAATTCGATTCGTTACCGTTTTGATTTGAACAAAAAAATTTGAATATCCGTAATTCTACAAAGTAAAGTAAATACTAATATGCAATATCCGTAAAAAATAAAGTAAATCACAAATACTAATATTCTTAGAAATGGATATCTGATCCGTTATATACATATATATATGCATATATTTAAAGAAATATATATATAAGTTATATAAATATTATATTTTGTACAAATTTTTACAGTATTTTATTTACTATATTTATTATATTAGTTATTAGAATTTAAAAATTAAATAAATTTTAAATTTTGTAATAAAGTATTATTGTTTATATTATTTTGATTTTTGATATTTGTATTTTCTGTATATTTTTACGAATCGAATCGGATATCCAGCAAAAAATCTAAAATTTTCTAGATATCTTAAACACCGAATATTCGAGTGGCTAAAGATCGAATCAAATAAAATAATTGATTATTTAGACAAAACAAATTAAATTACGAATATTTTTTAAAATCTGTATATATGTGCGATTTGTGCCCACCCATAGTTGCTCTCTCTCATATGGTGAACTTTGACTTCGACCGTTCGTCATGAAATACATATGATATATAAATACGAGCTTCCAACCCAAACTTTAAGAGAATAATTGAATTAGTTCATGTGTATTTATATTATTTGAATGATTGTGAAATTACCGATGTGTGACTTAACACACTAACAACCTCTCTTCAATCTCAGGCATGACCATCTGATGAGTAGAGTTTTTGTGGGACTACATCCATTGATGCCCCCAACGATCGAAACTTGTTATGATACCATGATTAGTTTTTTGGACTTTTAGCTTAGTATTTATTGGTGGTAAATTAAAGTTTTAAGTCACTTATATATTATTTTAAGCGTCTTTCGTATTTCCAATGTGAATTTATCTCCAATACAATTGAAAAACAAAACACACATTAAAAGAACTTCTTTATTTGAAGTGTTGTACAGTTACTGATAAAGGAATTTAATTTTATCATTTTCAGCTTTAGTAGTCGATGACGCAAGTCGCACAGCCATTACTTGATAACAATCATTTGACAAGGACGAACTTTTTCCCCAGGTATGTCTCTTCTTGCTAGAGAGGAAGGTATCTGATATAGTGTTAAATTGTTGATTTATGAACACAAGTTTCTTGTAACAAGTGTTTGGCGATGAGTTAGTAACATGACAAACACACATAAATAAAACAAAAATTCTTTGCCGGGCCGGGAGTTGAACACGGATTTTACCAATTGAAATTGGCCGGTGTGCTCAACAATTTATAATTAAATATCCAACAATCATAGTTAATTATTCAAGACTCAGAGTGGGCCTTGGATGACTTTGCAACGCATTTTAAAAATGTGGACTAAGAAATGGGCCTTATAAAGTTCAAATGCGGAATTTCAAGAACCCATCTTTTTTTTTCCTGAACACACCTTGTTTATATTTTTAGTTTTTTACTAATGCAAACTGTCTGAAGATCTAAAATATCAAATATCTTACATAATTTAAATGGTTTAAACCATTTAAGAATACCTTTCAAAGAACCTTTCATTGTTTATATTTTTAGTTTTTTACTAATGCAAACTGTCTGAAGATCTAAAATATCAAATATCTTACATAATTTAAATGGTTTAAACCATTTAAGAATACCTTTCAAAGAACCTTTCAAAGAACCTCAACAAGTACAGGCATAGATCATCAAACGGTTGTTGATTTACAAGAGATATTTTTTTCCCTTTTTCCATGATTCTAATTAGTTATATTTTATGTTACAAATAAATGATTGATCAATGCAACTCATAACATTTATTTTCTTTACCAAAATATATTTTAGAACATTTATCCTATGGACTTCCAGAAAACTGAACCGTTTATTTTTTGAACCTTGAGTTATTGGGAGATGAATTTGTATATAGTTTGTAAATTTAAAGAGTTGATAGATTTTTAAAATTATGTGGATTGTGAAATATATATACATTGACTTACAAAACTTGATCATAATATTTTTATAAATTGGTATAGATTTTCATGAATTTGGATTACGAAAAAATATTCATTAAAGAGGTAAATTTGTTCTATAGATATAAAGAGTAATAAAGAATATTATAAAAAACAAAAAATAAATAAAATTTTTATCTTTCTATAATTTTGAATTATATGTTTTCAAATTCGAATTTTTATAAAAAAATATGATTTTTCAATTTTCTTTTCAAATTTCTATTTTTAGATTTTCGTTTTGAAATTTGAAAATGCTTTTTCAAACTATGTTTTAAAAATATATTTTCAAATTTTAAATATTTATAATTATAATTATATATTCAAAATGATAAAAATAAATATAATTATATATTCAAAATTGAAAAGGTATATAAAATTTAATGAATTATTGTTTTCGATATATAATTTGGATTTACGGAAGAATAGAATTATCACATGGATTTTGAAAATCATTTGGTTACATATGATATTTTGAAATTTGAGTCTTATGAATAGAAATGAATAAAATTTATTTTCCAGTAACAATAGATTTAGTTAGAATTATAGAATCACTAATAACAAAACTTTTTGAATAACAATGGATTTGAATGGATTTTGAAATTTCTTAAACCAATAAAAATAAATTTTATTAAAAAAATTGAAATCAAACAACCAATGGAATCTCAAAATTTAAAGTTTCGAGAATTCACGTACAGATAAACTCTCTTAAGGCATGACAAAAAGTTGTTCAAGTCCCGTCTTTCATGTTTTGTTTTCAACACGAGACGGCTAAAGTTGTTGAACATTCTGAGATGGGCTACCTAGTCAAGAAAAAAAACTACCCGAAGTAGTTTGGTTGAATAGGTCTGTCTACTTAATTACTGGATAAGCAACGGGCTCTTGGACGAGTCCGCAAACTATATACATCTCTTGACTTTATCACGCGCGAACAAATACAGTCAGTATATACAAGTACACTACATCATACTTGATACCTAATTTTATATACATATACTCCAAAGAGTTTGATTTAAACAGCTATGAACTTTGATATAGTACAGAACACGATGTCATGTATCATTTTCGAATATACATAATTAGGTATATAATTAGGTATGACGTAGTGTACTCCCGCAAATGATCAGCATTTTTGGAATATATATATAATTAGGTATAATGTAGTGTACATCGTACAAATAACTTATAAAATACGATAATACAATAATAAATAAACGAAAAGAATTTTCTTAGACAAGTTGTCAAAGGTATGTGTGGAGAATCAAAATGAATCTTTTTAACTGCCACAACGGTAAGTTCCTTTTTTTTGTTTCTTACTTTCTCAAGCTAGTAGTTCATGCCTCCATTCATTAGAACTATATTGAGAAGTTGAAGTATTGGCCGACAGAATAAGCAATCTGGTTTCCCTTAAAACAAAATTTCAGGAACTGAATTTTGATTAAACTAAAACGCGCATAAACTTCTTTTTTTTTGAAACTTAAACGCGCATTTGTTTCATTCATAATGATAGTGAAGAATATAAGCAAAGCCTGTCCCGTTGCATTTATGGATAGCTCCCATGTTTCTGGCTTCGTATAAACAGCTCTTATCCGTAAAATGCCGTTGTTGTTAAATTTCCAACATGATCATATTCCCAAGGCATTATTAGGTTTTGAATATTGTGGGACATATATAGTATTCATATGTGATAACAGAGATCTGTGAAGTCACATAAACATTTGTATCAATGATTGTCAATGTTTATTCAGTTCGCTTTCAATCCAAAATGAATGACAATCAGTAACTAGCTTAGTCTGTTAAAGATCACAAAGCAATAAAAACATAAACTTTTCCAAGACAAAATTTCTTAATATCCAGTCCAAATATACTAGTGATCTTAAGAAATTTTGAAATTAAGAAATTTCTTAATATCCAGTCCAAAATTTCTTAATATCCAGTCCAAATATACTAGTGATCTTAATATCTAGTGATACTAAAATATCCACAACTGTCACATGTTATTATTGGAAAGAGAATACCGTTAACTTAAGAGAAATGGTAATGCCATATCTCGCCTTAAGCCGTAGCGTCCATTTATTTTGGTTAAATGGTTGAACATAAGAAACTAATGACTACATCTTTGTTGACTAGTTATTGACAACAATACTATGTATAGTTGTTAATAACAATACTATGTAAACTCATATGATACAGTAGATCTGGTCGCTGATTCGATTCAGCAAATCTATCTTCCCTGATCAATGACAATCCTTGTGAATTCGTGGACGAGTAATATGAACTCTCTTTGTTTCTTTTTTGGCCTGTATGATCCATAAGGCGTAAGAACAGAGATAAATGGATTGGAGCTAATATTTTTGTGTCTAGAATTTGTTTTTTCAATAAGTGTAAACAAAGAATTACAAGAACCCCATAAAATAGATGCAACTAGTAAATACATTTTGTACAGTATACTATATACCGCCGATCATTGGAATTATGCTACTCACTCGGATAAAAGCCCTTTGTAGTATATTTGAATCTAAAGTTGCCTATAATAATAACAGTTAAGTAAAATTGCCACATTGGTTCCGTCTGGTTAAGAGTGTTTTCCCTGGAGTTTATGCCTTTTCGGTTGCGAAACTTAGTTGAAAACTAATTTATAGATTAATCAGTTTAGTGTTTTAATATATAAAGCATACATGGGAACATAGCTTGAGGTCGCAAGTGTATATAACGAGTACACAAAAGATATCTAATTTTTGCACCAACTCACACGGGAAACCTAACTACCTAAGTAGCCAAAAGACAGAAGTCCTTAAAATTCTATCACAGTGAACAAAGAAAGAAAATCAAAAGTTCTGCTTCACATGCTCTTAGATTAATGTTGGTGAAAGAGACCATGAAATGATAACTCTTGTCTCCCTACTTTTAGTATTGGAAGTACTTTTTTCTTTTCTTTATATATATCCATCTGCATGTACATTGTTGAACGAGAGAATCCTTTAGCTCTTTTTAATGGATACCACTATCACAATTAGTAGGAACATATCGTGCACTACATGTGTATTATAATATTATGTGACCATCGATGATATTTATGATAATCACTTAACATGCGCCCAGGGACCCAAATATGGAGATATTACTTTCCTTTCTTTAATTCAACTTGCAGACTTGCAGTAAAAGTCAATTAATCATGTTCATCAAAGTATCCATTATATACTTTGGCAGAAGAAATTAAAATTGAGGTTTCACTCACCTGACCCCTTAAACTCTTTTCGTCTGGTAATATTAAAATTTGATGAAGGAATACATTTGACTATTTGAGGGTTACATAAACTGGCTGGCTGTTTCCAACACAAAAAAGGATATGAATACTATAGAAATTTGAAAATGCATGCATCGTAACCTAGTAGTATAAACAAAACTGATAAAAGGCAAAAATATTTAGCTATGCTTGAGGTTGTTATATATTTTCTTAAAGATTTTAATTATTTGCTTACGGTTTCTAGAAACTCGGCAAGATCTGCAGACAGAAATTGACAATCCGACTATAGATTGTAAATCTTCGTACGACTATTATATTAAAATATTGACGGTGGCTATAGTATAGCGATGTTAATATTATTATTTATTTTTTAAAATTGAGCTGTTTTTTTTTGTTCAACATTGAGCTGTTTGTTTCTTTTTCAAAACTGAGCTGTTCAGTTCTGTAATATTCACGTGAAATTTGGAAACGAAGATGTGAGTCCTTATTTTTTTTCCACGAGCAGTGATAGGTTTAATAATTGAAAAAGGGATTCCATCAAACTTTTCTCAATGTATTGGTGGAAAAAGTTCGGTTACTCGCCTCTTTTGCTGACAATGGAATCCACTTCTCATTGACTCCATGCATCTTTAGTTGTTTATACACATTGCTTTCATCTTCGTATACTTTCTCTGTACAAAATTGAAAAATATGTTATTAGAGGAAGCATTCGTTCCCGCTCTTTTTCGTTGAACTTGATTTTTCTTGGATAAAGACAAGAAACCGTATTGTATCCCAAGAAAAAACGAACAAGAAAACAAAAGACCTTTAAAGAGTATAGACTATATTGTGAGTGAGTGAGACCAATGTCAGTAAACTATGATACTGGTCTTCCAGGAAATAGTTACGGGCCTTACGGCAAAATAAATTAATATTAAAATGTTTATAATTACTACTTCCAGCAAAACAAGGAAAAAGAAAAACTATATACATTATATAATATTTAAAAGATACGCCCACTAAAATGATTTTAATCTCGTTCATGTAAAAAATGTATAAGAATGATTTGCAAAAAGAATTGAATTATACTTATATGTTGTTTAAAACGTTTTTCAGTATTGGGATAAAAAATTAAAATGACTCGTTTGGTTTTCTTCTACTGTTTACTTGCTAAGAAAAGTATTCACCAAGTACTTCGAAGATCGTTAATTTTTTTGTGAAAACACTAGTAATTGACGAAAACATGGAGATCCACCTAAGAACAAGCCCGAATGGTTTCTTCCATTGACAAACAAGTAAAGAATTGTATTGATTCTCTCAGAGGAAGTGGCAGGTACAACAGCTCTTTGGGGGTTGTGGTTTGATATCAGATGGTTGAAGACTTGAATTTTTGATTTTAAGATCATTCTTTCAATGTATTTCAATCCATTTTACACAGAGTTACAACCATTGTACATAAGTTTTTGAGTTGAATAAATTTAAAATTCATTAAAAAGACACTAGTTTCTCTCTGAATATGGAATCCGTCAACTATATTACTTTGAATTTGAGTTGTGCGATTTTATTTTCATAGCTATACAGTTATACTACTGATAAATAATATTCTTATAGTTTGCGCGGTAAAATATAAAGTGGAGTTAGTTGAGATAATGTTACAAGAAATTATACAATCATGTGCTATCATTTTATCTTTATCTTTTTAGTTATTTAACTAATTATTGAAATCTTGAAAGAAAGCTACATACCTGAAAAAGCTTGATTTGCTTTAAACAGTCCAACAAGTGTTTACTTATTTATATGTCCTTCCCTCCCTAAGCTAGACTCCATTCTCTTTCTATCCCTCTCTAACACAATTTTAAAAGAGAATCAAAAGCTCAGTTTAGCAGAATTTATGGATAACCAGAACAATGCTCTTCTTGGCTGGCCTTACTATTCTCATGGAAAGGTAAAATTTACATTTTCTCTTTTTTTTTAACACTTTACTTTCTCTTTCTAAAGTTGAGTTTCTTCCCTTCCCTCTCCAAAGCAATGTTCTTCTTTTGCTTTTGATTTATCTTTCTTTCAATGATGTTTTTGCTTAAATGGGTGCATAGTGTCTGTCCGAAACAAGAATTTTCTTGAAGATTTTTTTTACCCTTCTTGGTTGTTCTAATAAACACCTGAATCTAAACCTAGTTGCTAAACTCAACTGGATTTACATAATGATGGTCTTAATCTGCCACCAGGTGACTCAATCCTTGATGTCTTGAATTTTTATAAAATGGTTTGCCTTAACATGCAACTAGGTGACACCAAACTTTAGGGATCCTCTGTTCTGTCCCAGCTAGCTTATCTTAACATATTTTTTTCCTCTGTTTTTTTTTTCTTCTTTCGTGCTCTAATTTTTTTTTCTACTTCTGTGAAATTTACAGACTACAGAGGAGCTAAGACACTCTCTTTTGTGCACAACACTAGATCTTGAACAAACAAAGATGTTTGCTCATGAGGAAATAAGGAAAAGAGATGAACAATTGATCCATCTCAGAGACATCCTAACCAAAACCATCAAAGAAAGAGACGAGGCTCTCGAGAAATGCCAACGTCTCATGTTGGATAACAACTCGCTTCAACACCAGCAGCAAAAGGATATGACTCCTCCTTTATCAGGAGCTTCAAGCATTGAAGATGAAACATTGCAGCCTCAACAAGTAGCATCCAACAAGGGTTTCTCGTCCTCGGATTGCGAAGAAAGCTTTATGTCAGCCAATGATCATGTCATGAACCCACACTCATCTCAGCTTGAAAATGTCTCAGGAAATGAGACTATGGATCCTTTGTTTATAGAGAAGCCATTGCCTGAAAAGGGTAAACTCTTACAAGCTGTTATGAAGGCAGGGCCATTGCTTCAGACACTACTCTTAGCCGGTCCATTACCTCAATGGCAACACCCACCACCGCTTCTCAAGACTTTCGAGATCCCTCCAGTCACCATCCAATGTCCAAATGTCAACAATGGCTGTGGAAAATTCAACAGGAAGAGAGTATTCTCAGATGAGTCGTTTTCAAAAACTAAGTATCAGAAACTTCTTCTCCACTAACCAACACAGTTCTGGCCGCTGGTTTTGATTCTTACTCAAGTAGTACTATTAGTCATCTAATATACCATCACATAGGTCAGTTTCAGGGTTAATCTCACTTAGGGGTCAAGTGAGAGTGGTCTTTTGTACATTAGGGCTTTTGATTATGCTCCATTGTGAGGGGACAGAGTCTGATCCATTTAGGGTTTAGATTTAGAGTGATGGGAAAGAAAGACCACAAAAAAAACTCCCCTGGTTTTATTTTAATACTATGTGAGAGTTTGCTATTTCACTTTATTTCTATAGGGATGCTTGCTGTTTTTTTTGGTTTGGGTTTTGTATCTCGAATGTTTTGGCTCCATAATGCGTTGAGTTAGGGTTTGTTTTTTTCCTTCTTCTTATGTTCAAGATTTTTCCATCTACCACCAGCTGGGGGTGTATATCATGTTGTATCTAAAGCTCAAGACTTAAGCTTCACTGATTTTTCTTCTTCTAAATGTGATGTTATGTTCCTGGCTTCATAGTGTAATGTTATGTTCCTGGCTTCATAGTGTAATTAGTTATATTAAAGATGTTTTATTTTTTGTCGCCTTCATGGGGGTGTGCTTGAATGATTTTTCAACTTTGAGATAATTTATTTAATTTTTTGCTTTATGGAGAGATGTCGTTAATGAAGCCCAACAACCAAAACTTCCAAGAGCCCAAAAGCTACTTTCTCGAGTCGGGTGGGACCTGAAGATCTGGAGTTGGATCTCCTTGTCCTCGTAACATAGTAGTGTAGGTTGGTTCATAGATTGTTTGACCTTGGTGGTGGTCAGTATATTATTTTACCGGGTTAGAACCACTACTTTCAAACTAACTTAAATTAAATTGAGGTTGTGGATGATAATGGTGTTCACGAGTTTGAAGGAACTGCCCACTAGGGTTTATAGGGTCGTCGTATAAACCCAAATCTTAGAATTAATTATGGATTTTGTTTGTTTCATAAACTTTCTAACGTAGCTAATAGGTAACCTACTCTTCAATTCATACTTTTTGTTAAAGAAAACAAATTTTAAGTAACGACAAATCGCCTTAGTTATTATTGTTAGGTAGCAAACGGAAAAAAGTCCCAAGCTTGAATATTTCAATATTGTAAGTGCTGAAACATCCCGATTCAAGAAAAATTCACGAGTAAGTGGTGTTTTTATTTAGGATCTATTTTAGTATTTAGAAATTGGTCAATCGGTACAGGATTGTCTTGTCCAAGAAAAAAACCCAAATTCTAGTAGCCCTGCTGAATGGTGATTTTCTACCATTTTTTGTCGGTGTGATTGATTTTATTCATTGGTTATTTTATATTTTTGTTACATGCATATATACTGTTTACACAAATTTAACTTGTAGAAGACATCTTTCACTACACGTTTCTCTTCTTTTCTTTTTTTTTTCTTGTAAAACCATGACTAAATACGAAATAATCAAATTCTATATCATCGAAATATGAGTGAATGATCGATAAACAGTGAAATAGCAAACAAATACAATCCAACAACTTCATTACAAACCAAAACCAAAACCAAAACCAAGTTGCAACAAGATTTGTTGCATAGTTTTCAAGAAAAATGGTCGTTGGAAGTGAGTTTAGCACAAGTCCATTAAAAATCAAGCCTAAAATAGGTTCGATCCGTTAAGCAACAATGATAATCAACTAAAAGATAATATGTAATGGATTACTATAAGTAAAGGATATCAGATTCATTGATAGAACAATCAGAAACATACAGAATATCACCTCTTCAACCACCGACTTTACCGACAAAGTCTTGGACAATTTCAACTAATGGACGACTTCGACCTAGACGATCTAAAATCAAAATAGAAAGATACTCATTTAGACTACATATGTAGACAAACATCTTTGGTTCTTGTAGTTGACCAAACTTATTTACTTTTGACTATTAATAAAAAGTTATCTGATCTTTTTACATCATTTAGACCATTTCCAATGTATTTTACTATTTTCACCTCTAAAATATAGGAACTCTATAATAGAAGTGGAATATGCTCCAATGTATTTCTCTAAAATAGCAATCTCTATTTTATAAAGTAAAAAATAGATAATTGCTATTTCTTCCTCTATAAATAGAGGAAAAAATAGAGATCTCTATAATAGAGGAAGAAATAGAGATGGATTGGAGTATTTTCACCTCTAAATGCTATTATAGAGGTGAAAATAGCAATGGGTTGGAGATGCTCTTATGACATTACATTGTTTAGCGGAAATATTTGTTTTTTACATCTTTTATTACATTACATCATTTACCGGATATGAAATTTTATTACCGGATATGGAATCCACTGTGGCGACATTAGTAACGGACCAACCACCATTTCATTCCAGTTGATTTCAGGGAAAGGCTGATTCGCAACGTATTGGCAATAGACATTACACGAAACATTGAAGAAACAGAACACAAATGCCTGCCAGTTTATGAGTTTTATGTTATTGGTTTTTGTGTTACCAAAAAAAAAATGTTATTGGTTTTAACTATTTTTCAGAGGGCATAACATCTCAGAATCTATTTTTACGTTTATTATAGATGATCATCTAGACCCGCGAGTCGAATTGGTTATAACACAGTCGTCATATGCATTTGAATATGTGCTGGTATAGTTAAGTAAGTACACAAGCAATCTCCCTTGGGAAATTCAGACACCAAACCAGCTCCGGTTCAGGTCTTGATTAACCGGTTGAACCAACAATCTGAGGAACTCCTGAAGAGCAAGAGTGAGTAGCATCAGGTCCTCTCTGCGTCTGTCTAGTGTTGTAGGAACCGCAGCTAGTGCACTTATGCGCGATCAAATGAAACCGAACATTCAAGTTTGAACCACAGTCATTGCAAAGTATCCATACCTAATTCAAAAACCAATCACATTAGAATCAAAAACCATACATAACACAACAAACACACAGCCTTGGTGAATACAAATCTTCCTTACCATCTTGTCTTCGTACACTTTTGGCATTGGGTATGCAGCAACCTGCAAATGGTTAAAACTTAATAAACATAAAGAGACTATACAAAAGAGATATACGATTAGACTATGAAGCCTTTACTTACCTCTTCATCAAGTTTCTTCCACATGTTAGACATGTCACATATGGATTTAGAACATACAGGGCATGTGTATCTACAAGATAATCTTTGTTTTATCAGTGATGACTTCCTTCATTGGTTGCATGAAAAGACTTGAGAGACTTGTGTGTTTTACCGGTTATGCAGCCCCATATCTTTGGTGCATTGTAAATGCATTGTGTGACCACATCTCAACACCGTGATATCTCTTGTGGAATCAAACAGATACTGAGAACACAAATCAAGACATTATTATGTTTTGCATTGGTTAAGAAAATTGGATTGGTATGATTCCTTTTTCACCTCAAAACAAACAGGGCAATTGTGATGCATTGCGCCTTCTACACATCGATGCTTGTCCTCCATGACTTTGGAGTAGCAACACCCTGTCCCAAGAAAACAAAAAAAATAAGATGTAGAAACAAGCATTTGTGGAAACAAGGCACATAAAAGGTTTTTTGTTGTTCTCGTACGACATCTTTTGCAATGGAAGAAGTTTTCTTCTCCTCCGGTCCTATCAAAAACCAACATCATTGAGATTACTTATCAACAATCAGTTACCAAAAAAAAACCACAAGACTTTTTTTTTGTAATTGGTACCTGCAAATCCCACATTCATCGCAGTGATATTGCTTCTTGGTAAGCTGAAACAACAACCAATTTTGAATCTCATTGATACACATTCCAGTAAATAAGAAAAGAGTGATCACTCTCTATTGAAGAAAACTTACATCATCATCAAAGAACTTGCATTTTGAGCAAAAGTACTTCCCCATACATACGCCACAACTGATGCAGTTCTGCTGGACCTGGAGAAAACAAATCACAGGTCAGCGTCAAGAAACATGTTTACAAAAACAAAAATCTGTATGTTAAAAAAGTTGATAACTCACGTCTTGTTCTGTCTCACAAAGCGAGCAAATGACCTGAAAAAAAAAACAGAATTCAAGAAGTTGTCACAGTGAAGAAACAAAATGTTCAGAGAATTTCCGATCTGATTTCAACAAAAAAAAAAAAAAAAAAACCTTTGAAACATCATGTCGAGGGAGATCATGTCTAAGAAGCTGTTCAGTTTGAAGAGAGTCCTGTTGAAACAGAACGTAAAAACATTAGTTCCATACATAAAGCTTCACATCTATAACAAAAGCTTGTTCTTTCTTTCACATCTACACAAAAGTAAAAAAAGATGATTCCTTTAGGTACTATTAGTATTTAGATACCTTAGCTTCGTTGTGGCAGTGTCTACAATCGAAAACTTCATCACAACAAGGTGCTCTAATCTTACATCGTCTTCTGTAATGTGAGCACCTAAACTCCCACACAATCAAAGATCAAATTCAACAAAAAAAAGAAAAAAGCTTGGAACTTTAGCTTCAACAAGACGGATATGAATGTGGTTTACCCGTAATGCCCAGATCCAATCTCCATGAGATTTGTAAGTTCTTGGTTTTGCTGATTTTCCTGGAAACCCATCTCCATATTTACTTAGAGCTTTGATCTTTGATGCTTCAGATTCTTTGAGAGTAACGAAAGATTGTAAAAATAAAAATAAACGTAAAAATGAAGAAATGCTTTGACGTTTGTTATTAATCAGATGAGGAGTTGCAGAGAAGAGAAGGAAGCAGGTAGATATTTGTTTAGATGTAATGATGATGAGAGAGGTGACTAGGCTACACGCCAGATTTTTTTTTTATCTTCCACTAATCATTACATATCTGTTTACTTTTTTATTGTTTATTTATTAATGTTGATACTAAGAGCATCGTTAATAGTATAAGTGGAAGAATATAGCTTAGGTATAAAAATTAATAAAATAATGTAAGAAATAAAGTTTAATAATAATTAGTAGTAGGATAAGTGGGAGATACTAGCCAAAATGCTTCTTGTGTAGAACCCAAAATATACCTCTCTCATCACTTATTCAATTTTTTCCTTTTATTATAATGATCTAAGATGCATTGAAATATACTGATAAAGATGCTCTAATGCATGCACATTTGAAAGCTATTTTATTGTACATAAATTTAGGAGTAAAATATCTTCTTACTGGTTTGTATTTTTGGGTGAATTTGCTTCCACGTATTGTACGTTGACAAAATATTTAAAATCCTAAACTAAGAAATAAATTTACCAAAAAAGGTTTCAAAAAAAAAAAATTACTCTGTAATTACAGAAAAAAAAAAGAATATGCCATATGTAAACTTTGAAAGTTAAAGGTCATAAATCCCTATAATATTATTTGAGAAGTCAGTTTCCTACGTGTCGCGCTCACGTTAACTCTCACGATGGTTAATTACACGGATACCCTTAATGAATTAAAATTATTATTGTTAAATATTTTTACTGATTTTTTATTTAGTTTCTTTTTTAAAATTTTCCAAATAACATATATAATAAAAATGAAACATTTATAAAGTTTAAAAGAAAATTTAAAACCGAAAATATATGCCTATATGATATCAGTTAAATATTTTTATTGATTTTTTATTTAGTTTCCTTTTAAAATTTTCTAAATAAGATATATAATAAAAAGGAAACATTTATAAAGTTTAAAAGAAATTTAAAACGAAATATATGCATATATAATAAGATTTCATTAAAAAAGAAATTTCACAAAATAGTAATATTCCATTTAAAAACAACATAAAATATACTTTTGAAGTAATAAATACTTTATTTATATCTATATTTTCATAGTTGAAAAATATATATTTATATATAATTTGATTTCATAAAAGAAAATTTCACATAGATAATTTTGATATTAGTAAAATAAATATTATCTATTTTAAAACATAATTTCAAACAATACAATTTCAAAATAATAAAATATTTTTATATATCTATCTATTTTCTTAGATGATTATATAAAATAATTAAGTAACATAAAAAAATATTGTTTATTTTTAAGAGATATTAAATAACGAAAAATAGTTTTTAACAGTAAACATTTTTAATCAAATAATTACAAAATATTTTAAACTAAAATAACACGATATATTTTAACAAGGTAGATATATTATATTTTATGATTATTAAAATTATATGTTTTCTTAATATTAAATAATTATTAAATTTTCTTTTACATTTTATATTTGTGGAACTTAACATAACCATAATCAAAATATGAAAGCAAATATGAATTCAGAATTTTAAGATTATTTAAAATAAGTTTCAGTTTACCATTCAATAAATCAAAAGCATAAAATTATTTAGAATTTATAAAATATTTTAATTACTGTAGATATTGATATGTGTTCATGAGTTTTCCAAAAAATATACTAGTTACTTATGTATAACTTCATAGTGATCATTGATAAATATATGAAAGTACATGCACATTAAATGATAAAAAAAATAATTTGATATGACTTAACTATAGTAAAAATAATTATATTTCAGTTTGAATTTGTAATAATACATGCAACTTAATATATTCACAACATGAGTAACTCGCCTATTCCAACTTATATCTAATATCATAGATTAAACTACAATAAGAATATATAATTTTATAGTAATAATTAATTTTATGAATATAAATTATAGAATGATTCAAAATATATTAACAAATGAAAATAAAATATTAACTAATTGTTACAATTTATTTTTTTGTAAAAATTTATATATGTAGGCATTAGACTTCATAATATCATCATTATATTAAATTTTTGAATTTGGAATCCGACACTTTAGTTTATCTTTTATTTCATTCTAAACACAATATATTTTAATTTATAAATAGTCATCCTAAAATATATTTGCATATAAAAGATAACCAACCAACCGAGCAACCTAAATGTAAATAATAAAATTAATCAAAATTTAATATATTTAGAATAAAATATTATAATTGAATTCAAAGATATAAATGCAAACCAATATATCCAAATGATAATTAAATCGTCTGTAAAAACAACAAAACTGACAAACTATAACATATATAAAATCGAATGTCTAATTAAAGTAATATATATATTATTAATATAAACTATGCATACAATTATAAAATAATAAAAAAATAAAAATAAATAGCAATTAATTATTATAGTATATTTTACTTTATAAATATTTATATTCGTGTATGAGCACAGGAAAATCATCTAGTCTAGTTATTTTATACATATCCCTCTAAATTAGTTTCAGTATTGATTTTCTGATTGAAATGTGGGATATTTAACAACTGAAGATCAGCTCCTGTAAACAAAAGGAAAAAAAATGTCACAGTTTCATGATATTACGGCTTTTTCTCTCCTAGGCACGAAAGTCGAGGAAAAGTTTTAACCGTCGGGTTTAGTTGACTCTCTGCTTTACCCAACGTTTCTTTCTCCTTTGCAGTCTTTTATTCTCTGAAACTCCCTGCAAATTCAAAAAGTCTTACTACTTTAGAATAAACCATCGGTCCGAAGGCAGCTTCTCAACCGCGACAGAGCCCTTGACCGGAATTTCGCCGGGTTCAGCCCCCGACTACGTCGGCGGGTCAGCCAGGTGCTCCGCCCCTGTGCCTCTCTGGTTCTCCTCCGGTTTGATATTACTCACCTGATGAACGTCTCCGTGGATCTGGAATGGGACCATGACTTCATGTCAACTTTCACTTGAAGAATCTCCTTTTTTGGTTGCTATAACCTCTCTTTCTTCTCTTACCAACACCTTCAAGAGCATTTATCACCACTGAAGCATTTAATAACCTCCGCAGCACTTGTATTCAAGTATAAGAGACAAAACAACGTTTGGTTGCAATAACCTAGTACAGAGACTGGTTGGTACACTCCAGTAGCAACTTACTCACTCAGGAGTATGGCGAGAAGATACAGTAGATCTGAGAAAGGAAAGTGGCAGGCGCGCCGCCTGAGCTTCCCACTAAACGACCTCCCGGTGCGCATACCGGCTAACGACAACAACGATCTCATTGAAGCAAATAGACTCACAATTATTGGAAGACTGACAAACCCTCATATGCAGAAACCTATTAGAGCGGTAATCGACTTTATGGCTCAGGTTTGGAACCTAGAAGGAAGGTTTGAAGGCAGAGCATTGGGCCTGGATAAATTCCAGTTCAAATTTGAAACTGAGCATGAACTCTTACAGGTCTTGGAGAAAGGACCATACCATTATAAGCGCTGGATGCTATTGTTACAGAGATGGGAGCCGGTGGTCTCTGAAGACTTTCCCTCCAAGATCTCCTTTAATGTCAAGATACATGGAATCCCCCTCCACTACTGGTCAGAAGGTACCATCAAAACGATCGGGAAAGAGCTTGGAAAATTCACCATCAAGATGAAAAAGAAGCTAAGATCTGGGTAGAAGTGGATGGACTACAACCACTTATCATGAAGATGGACATTGAACTAACCGACAGAGGATATCACAAAAGTGGAGTTTGAATATATAAAGATCGAGAAACATTGCTTTACATGTTCTCCTTGATGCATGAGGAAGAAGCTTGCCCTCACAGAGATCCTAATGCACCTCCACCGAAGGAAAGAAACCTGGGGATTACACAGAGTATTGCACTCCAAAGAATCGAGGCTGATAAGCGACGTCATGATGAGCGAAGAGGGTATAGAAGACCTGATGATTCTCGTCCTCCTACTAGATACTTTAGTGATAATCATACCCATTCTGAGGAGGAACAGAGGATATGACAGAACATATCATAATCGAAGAGAGGATCAACCCAGGGAGCAATCAATACTATCAAGAACTGCTCGCTCAAACTCAAATTACTTCCGTAGCAAGGCACCGTCCTTTGAATATCGAGCAGTGGAAAGAAAACAGACCATCTTCTCATGCTTCAGAGTCTTTCCCTCACCATCAAGGTGGCGACCTCAGGAATGTAATAGCTCCTCCAGTGATTGATACTGGCAATGCCAATAACGCCCTTGAAGTTACTCCAACAAGAACCATCAAAGACGATTGGGAATAGCGACTAACACAAGAATAGGTACAAACTCGGGGTCAAGGGAGCGAAGGTCAGCTCTGGAACGTTTATCTGATCCAATACCTGCGAGAAGACCACCTAGTTTTGAATCTGGCAGACTACAAGAGGCAGACAGTAGACCCGTTGAAACTATGCAGACGGAGCAGGATACAGTCGAGGAACAACTTCCTGAAGAAACGAGTTCCAGCGACTCTCCGAATAGGCTCCATAACAAGAAGCAAAGAGGAGAAAAAATCCCGGTGGCGTCTCAGAGTAAAGCAACAACAAAGAGAAGGGTGACTAACCCTACAAAGAAGCGTGTGCTACGAAGCCCTATTCTGAGACTCTCTCAAAGGACATCACCGTAGCCCGCTCTGCTACAACAACAAGGAGAAAGCTAGTTGTCGAGAAAGACAAAGATGTACCTTGTAATAAGGCAGGAACGAGTCGACAACGAAGTAAGAGTGACAGACCGACTACGGTGTTTATACCGGGAATTACTAGAGGTGGGGTGGATTTTCGGCCCCATCAAGGATCTCTTCCTTAGTATTACTTAGCTGGAATTGTCAGGGACTTGGGAGTGTTCAGACAATCCGGCGAATTAAGGAGATCCATAAGCATATGGCTCCTAATGTAATGTTTTTAATGGAGACAAAGAATGATGATGCCTTTATCAATAAGAAACTGATCTCCTTACGTTATTCACAGTATTTTTCGGTTCCACCTGTTGGCCTCAGTGGTGGGCTCTCTCTCCTGTGGAACGATGATACAGATATAACAATTCTTGAATCCTCTCCCAATGTAATAGACACGAGAATTGTATATCAAGGAACCACTTCCTTTGTTTCATTCGTGTATGGAGCTCCCGCAGCGGAAAACAGAGCGGCTTTTTGGGGATAAGCTAAGCGCAATAGGACAAGGCAGAGATGATGAACCTTGGCTAATCACCGGAGACTTCAACGATATTCTGAATAATGCAGAAAAGATAGGCGGCCCAGCCAGAGCAGAGGGCTCTTTTACTACCTTTCGATCTTTTGTGGCACAAAACGGCTTATGGGACCTTAAACACTCAGGGGAGCAATTGTCGTGGAGGGGAAATCGATACACTCACTTCATACGATCAAGACTAGATCGTTCCATGAGTAACTGCTCCTGGGCAGAATCCTTTCCCTTAGGCAGATGTCGCTACTTACGATTTGAAGGATCAGACCATAGGCCTCTTCTGACCTATTTTAACAACGATAAACCAAAGAGAAAGGGAGTGTTCCGGTTCAATAGATCTCTAACGGAACAGGAAGAGGTCACGGGAGTAATAGACTCAGCTTGGAATGAATCTCCACTGGAATCAGTTATTTTAAAATTGAACAGATGCCGGCGAGGCATTATTCAATGGTCAAAGGAGAAGCAAGCTCAGAGTAACTTGGTCATCAAGCAGAACCAAGAGGCCCTAGAGGGGCGCTGTCTAGCGCTACACCTGATGTTTTACTTATTGAGTCCCTTAACTCCAAGCTCCGCGAAGCGTACACGGCTGAAGAACAGTACTGGCAACAAAGGAGTAGGATTCAGTGGCTAAAGAAGGGAGATAGAAACACGGGTTTCTTTCACGCGGCGACAAGAACCAGAAGGGTGATCAATTCAATCCCAGTCATTGAAGATTCTCAAGGAGGGGCAGTATATGAAGAACAACAGATTGTGGGAGTGATTTCAAGTTACTTTACACAAATCTTCACATCAAATGGCAATGCTTCTTTCAGCCAGATTCGAGGACTGCTAACTCGGAAGGTTACGCCGGAAATGAATGAGTACTTGACTGCTATACCGAGTGATTCGGAAATTAGAGATGCAATGAGATCGATCAACGGGGGCAAGGCACCGGGACCGGATGGTTTTTCAGCCACCTTTTACCAATCATATTGGCATATAGTGGCAAGGACGTCATTACGGATGTGCGAACTTTTTCACTTCAAACCTGCTGCAGCCACAACAGAACGAGACGCATATCAGGTTGATTCCGAAGATTATGGGACCAAAAACAGTGGCAGATTATAGGCCCATTGCCTTGTGCAACACGCATTACAAAATCATTGCCAAAATACTCACTCGACGGCTTAAACCTCTACTGCCTCTACTCATATCCAACACTCAGTCCGCCTTTGTAGCAGGAAGATCTATAACCGATAATGTTCTCATCACACATGAAACACTCCACTATCTACGGACCTCGGAGGCAAAAAAGCATTGCTCCATGGCCGTGAAAACGGACATGAGTAAAGCTTACGATAGAATCGAGTGGAGTTTTGTGAGAGAGGTGCTACAGCAGCTCGGTTTTGATCCGAAATGGATCTCCTGGATCATGACGTGCATAGAGTCTGTCTCTTACTCCTTCTTGATCAATGGGATACCGCAAGGTTCAGTGCTCCCATCGCGTGGCTTGCGGCAAGGCGACCCGTTATCACCGCACATCTTCATACTATGTACGGAGGTACTATCAGCTCTATGTGCAAAGGGGCAGGAAGACGGATCCTTGGCGGGGTTAAGGTCTCCCGTAACAGCCCACCGATCAATCATTTACTCTTCGCCGACGACACTATGTTTTTTTGTAAATCTAAGGCGACGTGTGTGCAAGCTCTGAAACAGATTCTCGTGGTATACGAGGAGGTCTCCGGACAAAAGATTAATCCCATGAAGTCGGCCATTACTTTTTCGGCAAAAACGCCAGCTACGGTTAGAGCAAGGGTGAAGGATGCTCTGGGCATCTCTCTTGAAGGAGGTATCGGGAAATATTTGGGCCTTCCCGAACAGTTTGGTCGGAGGAAAAAAGACATATTTGCCTCAATCTTGGATAGGATAAGACAGAAGGCGCATAGTTGGACTTCGAGACAATTATCGGGAGCCGGAAAACAAATCATGCTCAAGTCCGTTCTCGCTGCGCATGCCCTGTTATGCCATGTCGTGTTTCAAGCTCCCTATCTCCCTGTGCAATCAAATACAGTCCCTGCTCACTCGCTTTTGGTGGGATGCAATCCCGGATAAGAAGAAGATGTGTTGGGTATCTTGGGAAACCATGACGTTACCAAAGTACGCGGGTGGACTTGGGTTCCGAGATATTGAGATTTTTAATGATGCGCTTCTTGCAAAGATAGGATGGAGATTAATCAAAGAGCCGACATCTTTATTAGCTCAAGTACTGTTGGGGAAATATGCAAAGAACCAAGACTTCCTACACTGTCAGGTACCCAAGTCGGCCTCTCATGGGTGGAGAAGCATAATGGCTGGTAGA
>NW_026616761.1:0-22075 GCF_000801105.2 Raphanus sativus | reverse complement strand
ATGAAAAACTATCTATTTGTGAGTCAGTTTTAAAATATACGAAAATAAGTTAATATAATGACAAAAAATATATTTTGTCTAAAATAATCATAACTTTTTTAAAACTTTATATACATATTTCATATAAAAATACTAATTTAAAGTTAATTTATATCAAAAATTGATTCCAAAATATACATATATTCAAAAAAAAATATTTTTACTAAATATGTTCCAATAACCACAATTCAAAAAATGTTCTCAATATATATCAGAAAAATGCAATACAAATTCCAATTCCATATACCAATTTAAATTATGGATTTTACATTTCACATTAATTTTTAGAAATAAAATATATGTGATTAATTATATGATGGTACTTATAAATTAATATTAATTATATGAATTCTTATATGATGGTACATATAAAATATGATTAATTATATGATGACATATATATGATATATAATAGTGACTAGGGGTGGGCGTTCGGGTACCCATTTGGGTACGGTTCATGGCTGTTTGGGTTTCGGTTTTCCGGGTCAGAAATTTTAGCTATATTCGGATATTTCTAAATTTTGGTTTGGATTCGATTCAGATATTTGTGGGTTCGGGTTCGAATAATCCATTTAAATTATGTTAAGAATTTTAAAATTTATAAATTTATTATATACTTTAAATTTCTCAAAATTTATAAACAAAATAATAAATTACACATAGATTTGAATAACATATGTCAGAATACTTAAACTTAACATATAAATTTGTTTGGTTTAAATATTTGGATAGAGAATCAAATATTATTTTTAAGTATTTTTGGTGTTTTGATTATACTTTAACTATTTTAGATATTTACTTTTGACTATTTGTATATATTTTAAAGTACCATATATATTCTAGATGTTTTTATATACATTATATCTATTTAGGATACATTCGGGTATCCAAAATACTTTGATTAAGAGCAGATTCGGTTTCGGTTCTCTAAATACCAAAATTTTGAACAATTTGGATATTTAATCAATTTCAATTCGGGGTTGGCATTACTTTTATGGATTGGGTCGGTTTGGTCTTTTGGGATTAAATTTTTTTGCCAAGTCCTAATATTAATATAAAAATAAACAACGACATATTTTAGAAAAATACACCCGTGCGGGCGCACGGGTCAAAATCTAGTTAGTTCTTAAAGAAAATAACACTTTAAAACGAATTATGAGAAATTAAGCTTTTCGGGTTGGAAAGCACCCAGTACGCTTCAATTTGTGGTCGCTCTTCCTAGGCCTGGGCACGGATCGGATATTCGGGTTTTTGAAGGTATTTGTGATTTGCTTCGAATGTTACGGATATCTGATTTTTCGATTTGCTTTGCTTCGGAAAAATACGGATATTCGGAAAAACGGATATCCGGAAAATAAATAGATATTTGCGGATATTCGCGGATACTTACGGATCTCTCATTTGTTTTGATTAATACAAATAATCTTAAAAATTTGATACAAATTTGTTTTGTAAAATATATTTTTTGCATGATATAAAAGATAAAAATTAAAAAAGCAATGAATCTTCATATTTTGTAAATTTTTAAACTTAGTTAAAATTATAATAACACAAAACTTAAAAAAAAATTATAATTATCGTAAATATTTTCTCTTCCTTTTATGTAATACTTTTATATAAGTAATAATATGAATAGAATCTATCAAATAATATATTAGAATAATAATTATATAATTTTATACATTTAAAACTTTAAATATAATCAAAATATACATGTATTTATATATTGACGGATCGGATCGGATATTCGCTTCCCAAAATTTTAATATTTGTGATTTGCTTCGATTTTGACGGATATTGAATTTTAGTATTTGCTTTGCTTCGAAAGCTTACGGATATTCGGAATTTTCGAATCGAATAGCAACGGATAACGAATCGAATCAAATTTAACGGATAAAATGCCCAGCCCTAGCTCTTCCACTTCTACAAATTAGTTTACACCATTAATATACGACAAAACAGAAGCATATAAAGTCAACTTGGTTGAATATTTCCATGAAACAGAAATTGCCGTCAGTCCAAGAAAAAAATAGACTGCAATTTGCTAATCACGAAGCTCCGCATCATCAAATCTAAAACGTCAACTGGAGTTATGGCTTACACAGATAACTACGTGTCCAGATCATGATGCACTAGAAGTTTAGTGTGCCTTTACTCTTTAGACGTAGTTAGTGGAACCAAAATCCCACGAGCGGACTCCAACCACGTTGAGATTGAGGACCAGGAAAAAAAAAATCAGCCACGCGTTATTAGGGACCACTTATATTATAGGAAATCTGTAATTGTCAAACTAATTGTGTAAAGTTGGTGCTATGCTATCTACAGTATATACACTATTACATCTTAAATTAACATTTGATAAACTAATAGTTTAATAGATTAATATAAAAGAACTCTAAAATTTATATATATATATATATAATATTTTTCCTTTCATTTTTTCATTTTCAATCGTATTATGTAATTTTTTTATTAATGATCATCTCCTAATCCCCTAGTGTTGATAGGATTGCTTACCATTCTCATAGCTGCGGATGTTAAATACTTCATCATCATTTTTCATTGTATGCAGTCTTATACTTTTTTTTAGATGCATTTCTTATAGTATTTTGGACTTAGAATAGCCTTGAGTCCAATTAAATAGAGCATAAAATACAAGAGAATGGTTTACTCACACTTGGTTTGGTCATAATGAAAGAAGGAGCTTGAAGACTTAACAAAGACTTTTGGCTTGTGTAATGTAATGTCATTGGTATATAATGGCTGATTAAGTTGTTAATGATTTTTTATATCTAATAGATGTGGTTCAGCATGTGAACATATAATACTGGAGATTATGTCAGGGTGTTTAAAAGCATTATCGAAATTCGGTCGGTATATAAAAATCGATCACGTATGAACTATGTAAAATTCGGTCAGTATATAAAGTATTCTGAAAGATAATCATACAAGATTCAAATATAAACTATGGGGACTGAATTTCCCAATGAACCAAACTCTTATAATTAATCGAAAATCCATTGAAACTTCAAACTTGTATGTAGCAATGAGATATAAAAGCTTTTCACAGAAGTTATTGACGTTACCTCTCCGAAAGTTTCAGAGAACCACCCCAACTCCTCTCATATTTGTGAGTAATTAACCATTAGTTTCCTTAAGATTTGAGGGCTAAAGATATTTTTGTAAACATTAATTATTTTTAACAACAATTTAGCAAACCTATGGATGTGATTGGTAATGGGTGCTCTCCAAAGCCCCATTTATTTCTAAAGCACTAAAATTAGAGCAATCAAACTTTAATTTATTTTTTAAAATTACAGCTCTTGAAATAATCTACAGCGGTAGAAGTGTTCTATAGAGCCAAATATTCAAAGCAAATTTTTAGTGTTTTCCATAAAATTCCACAGCAATAAAAATTAAAGCTACATCAAAAAATCTACAAATTTTTTTCTACAGCAATAATTTCGAAGTTACAACTATTACCAATCGGATCCTATATCTATATATTAGTTTTAGAATTAGGAGTCTAAAGTCAACATTTCATTTCATTATGCCCACAACCAGTCTAACTAACAAACCACGCTTTAAATGATTTATTAACTTAAAAGACATGAAAGTTAATGATTCTCGTGGAGGATTTTTTACATTTTTGACATTTTTATATAAATTAAGATAATTACTAAAGTTCATTAATGTCTTTAATAATTATATTAGTTTAACTAATATGTTCAAAATAATAACATATCTAAATATCAATGCATTTTGTAATAGATATTAAAACTAAAATATGTATAAAATTCTAAAATAATAATTAGAAAATATTAAAATATAATTTTTATGAAATAGAAGGAGTATGAAATTGTGGATCCAAGACTATCGCAATATTTTTACAAAAAAAAATGGAGAGCAAAATTTAGTGTCGCATGTTTAATAAAAGAAAATTTATGTTGCCAGAAAAATGTAAGAAAACAAAAACAAAAATATAATTGTGCCCGTATTCAAACCATATAGCTTCCCTATAAAATATTACTCTTCGAATCTGGATTCCGAAAAGGTAGTTCCAGATCTCCGAAGTATTATTTGTATAAAATACAGAAATTATCTGAAATCATTTTAGTAATTATTACGTATATTTCTTTTTATTTTGTTATATTAAATATCCATGGTTAAATAGTAAGAGAAGACTTTATTTGGGGGGTCAAAAATATGTGGGAGATCCGGTCGTTAACATCAAAGCAATTACTGTTCCACAAAAACAAAATAAAAATAAATAAATAAAGCTGGAAGCCGGATGCTTACGACTCTTCCTTTCGTTGCCTTGCCAATTTTCTCTGTATATAAAATCTGCCGTCTTGCCAAAGTGAAATTATCTATCCATAAGCTTCTTCTTCTTCTTCTTCTGTTTCTTCGATCATAGAGGAATTCAATGTCGACCTACAAGCTCAATTACACTGTACTTCCCATTACATCTCTCTCTCTCTCCTTCTTCGCTTTATTCTGTGTCACTCTGTTTCTTCTGCTTTGCATGTTTTGGCCTTTTGTTTTCACTCATGAGTTTGGCTTTTGCGTGTTTCTTCAATCCCTCTCTGCTGTTTATTTTGATCGTCTTAAAGTTTCGATTTTTTTTTTTTTAAATGTAAAATCTCTATGATGGCAATTCTTTTGACATTTGATTTTGGAAATTGAGAGAAAGGGGGTTTTTCTTAGTTTACTGAGTTTATGTCTTATCTTCAAAAATGTTATGTCTTTAAGATCAGAACATTGTTTAACTTTACTGAGTTTTTTTTCTCTGGGCAGGATTCTTTTGGGAACGGAGATGCAAATACTAGTTTGAGATCATCAAACCCAGAAAATGGTTTCAGTGATTTGTCTCAATCAGAGAAAGCTGTTCAGGAGCTTCTTACTCAACAGACTCCTATGCAAGCAACTGATGATCATCTCATTGAGTTTTCTGAGGCTTTGAGAAGTAAATTAATTAAGCTTTCTTCGGTTTATTTCCCCCAAATCAAAAAAAATAAAAAAGCTTCATGCTTTTTGTGTCGTTAGGACTTAACTTGTGTTTGCAATGTTTGTGGTGTTAGCTGTTGCAAAGGCTTTAAGAGGATCTGCTGAAGGGAAAGCATTGGCTCAAGCTGAGGCTGCTGAGTGGAAGCGTAGATATGAGTTGGAGAGGTCCAAGAACCAAGACTTGCTGCTTCCCAAAGGTTTTTAGCTTTGAATTGATTTCTAGGTGACCTTTCACTAAGTAGTTCTAGTAGAGCTTTGGTTTGAATAATGTGTGTGTGTTTTTTTTCTGGTTTGTATGACAGCACCGTTAAATGGAGTGTGTGCGGATGAATCTAACAGCAAGGGGATGGATCATTTAGCCAAGTCTGCACGGCTACATGTTCAGGAGAATAATGGGAAAACAGGAAGGTCTTCCTTGGAGCGTATTTGCTCCCATGATGTTCTCCAAGATGGTGAAGCTAATAACAGTCCTAATGGGTGCAACAACAAACTGAAGAGAAAGGTAATAAGATACCTATAGTTAATTGTTACGATCCAGTGGTAGCCTATAAACATAAGTAGGCAAATGAACTATACATATATTATCTGAGATGATCCTTGAAACCGTTCTAGTTAATCTTGCGTTAGACTTTGTTCAACTTGCCACATTCGATCGACAATAGGATGAAAATTTTGTTTCTTTAAGGGATCGTTAAGTATCATCACCTCACATGTGTTGTATTCGAAACTGGCTGCAATAGTTCAGGAAACCTTAAAGCAAATAGCAAATAGAGAATGAAGAAAATTCCGCATGTGCTTGTGGTGTAGTATTTACATTTTAAGAATATGTTTTAACGCTGATGCAGGCATCATTTAAGCTTTCATGGGGATGCAAGGGGCAGGCTAATGATCAACACAAGAAAGAAATCGTCTCGTTTGAGAGTGGTAATATCACTACAGCTGACCGCAGCAGCAAACAGGTACATGTCACGCTGTTGTCAGACAAGTTGCTTTTGTTCTCAACTCTTTTCACAGTTGTTTAGTATGTAGACTAACCCTAAGCAACTTGTAATCTTCAGATTTCATTGACATGGGAGACCAATCCACAAACTGTGATTATTTTCACTAAACCTAACTCAACTTCTGTACGACTTCTTTCTGTCGAAATGGTCAGGTCTGTACTTATACCTCTGCAGTTTTTTTCAGAAAGAGATCGTTATTATGTTACACAAACTATAAGATGAAGTTTACATTTCAATTTTGCTACCATTACAGATGGTTGAGAGACCACAAAGGATTGAACGTTTACGTGGAGCCAAGAGTGAAGGCAGAACTTTTATCAGAATCAAGTTCCTTCGACTTTGTACAAACTTGGGAAGATGGTAAAGATATTCTTATATGCACTGTCTGGGCTCCCAGCTAAACTTTTTGTTAAATGCAGACAAAGAAATATCACTCCTACACCCAAAGGTTGACCTTGTTATAACTCTCGGTGGGGACGGTACTGTTCTATGGGTAAAAAAAGTCAAACTTCACTTCACATATGTGTCCCATTTTTTTGTAATAAGATCTAACATGGAACATCTTGACGTTTACAGGCAGCATCCATGTTCAAAGGACCAGTGCCTCCAATTGTTCCATTTTCCATGGGATCTCTCGGATTCATGACTCCTTTCCGTATCCTTTAAAATCTTTTTTCCTTTCATCAGCTTCTTATAAAACATTATACTTTTATTCTTTAACTCTTTATGATACCACCACAGACAGCGAACAATACCGAGACTGTCTCGAAGCGGTTTTAAGGGGTCCAATAAGTATTACACTAAGACACAGGTTGCAGTGTCACATCATCAGAGATAAAGCAAGGCATGACTACGAGACAGAAGAGAATACGCTTGTTCTAAACGAAGTCACCATCGACCGTGGGATATCATCTTACCTCACAAACCTTGAATGCTACTGCGACAACTCGTTTGTCACATGTGTGCAAGGCGACGGACTGATACTGTCTACAACATCTGGTAGCACCGCCTACTCACTCGCAGCTGGAGGGTCAATGGTCCATCCACAGGTACTAATATATGCTCCCTCACGACAGATCATGAAGGACAGTGATTATGAACTTTATGTTTTTTTTCTGCAGGTTCCTGGGATCTTGTTCACACCAATCTGTCCGCATTCTCTGTCTTTCCGGCCACTGATATTACCGGACCACGTGACGGTGAGAGTGCAAGTGCCGTTCAACAGCAGAAGCTCTGCGTGGGTGTCGTTTGATGGGAAAGGCAGGAAACAGCTTGAAGCAGGGGATGCGCTAGTGTGTAGCATAGCACCGTGGCCTGTATCAACGGCTTGCCAGGTTGAATCTACTCATGACTTCCTACGCAGCATCCATGATGGTCTTCACTGGAACCTAAGAAAGACTCAGTCCTCTGACGGCCCTCGTGACACTTGAACCAATTTTATATCCAGGATTTACTTCTAAAACCATATACATATATAGTCCTGACATCTATCTATCCATCTGCATGCATATAAATAAAGGAAAGTGATGGGTTCCGCTACAGAATCTAGTTTGTATCCATTGTTGGGTGTAAAGGAAATATAGCTGTTATGAGCAATAACTATGTTGATGGCTTTTCCTTCTCTTTTTTGCAACTACATAGGCTTTTTACCTACACGCATACAACAACATACATATATGGATATCCCTGAAGAGTGTTGAGCATTTCAATCCAACAGGCTTCGTTTTCTCCAACATCATATTCATCTATGTTCTTAACCGAGCAATCGGTTCCCATACTTTGACCGGGATATACTCGTAAATGCACCAGAACAGTTATCATCTATGTTCTTAACCGAGCAATCGGTTCCCATACGATTTTGAATGTGTTTACGACAAAAAGGGTTTCACATGGACCCATATGTGGGCTGCACAACAAAAAAAAGTATCTAGTCCACTTTTGCGAGAGAGCATATTCTCATCGTTCTACTCAACAAAGATAGAACATGACACGTGGCAACAACCAATTCGCACAAAATCATATTTGGATAGGGAAATAGATAATTTCTCATCAAACTCAACGCTTTCCACACACCCATATCCACCTCCAGACTTCATAAAACACGTTCAACCATATCTCAAGCGCTAACCGATAGGTAACGATTCAGAGAGAGAGAGAGAGAGAGAGAGAGGGTCAAATCAAACGTAGATTTCAAGCAATGGCATCGATGACAATGACAGCAACATTCCTCCCCGCCGTCGCTAAGCTTCCGTCAGCCACTTCCGGACGAAGGATGTCCGTGGTTAGAGCCTCAACGAGCGAGAACACACCCAGCTTAGAAGTCAAGGCCAAGGAGGAACAGAGAAGCACCACAATGAGGAGGGATCTCATGTTCACGGCTGCAGCTTCTGCCGTTTGTGCCTTGGCTAAGGTAGCCATGGCGGATGAGGAGGAGCCCAAGCGAGGGACAGAAGCGGCTAAGAAGAAATACGCTCAGGTCTGCGTCACAATGCCTACGGCCAAGATCTGCCGCTACTGATTCAACCATCCCACCTTTCATGTCCCTCTCTCTATCTCTTTAAATTTTCTCAAATTTGGTATGTAATCATATATTTGGATCAAAATCTTATAATCTTCGACTAGACTTCCTTTTCATTATAATGAAAACTTAAAAGAAGCATTGCATAGTCAATTACAATATAGTTTCTGACAACTAACCGGCCTAGGTTGACAAATCCAAACTGAAACCAAACTACTACCCAATTTTATTCAAGAAGAAACCTATCAAGAGGTCGTCACACATTACCTAATCACCTTAAAACGCAGAGCAATGCCTCTCTCTTCCAACCTCGTCTTAGCAAACACATTCCCAGTCTCATCTCTAACAGTGCATTCCCCTCCACCTATCACCACCGAACCTCCACCTGATGTCAGCTTACTAATACTCAACACGTTTCTATCAATCTTCGGAACGAAAAGCACGTTCTTGATCACCTTCCTCACACCCTTCATAGTAATCTTCACATCTCCTTTCCCTTCCGCCATAACAACGTTCCCATCAGCCAACCCAACACGAGCCTTGTACGTTCTATCCAGCGTAGCGAAAACCTTCAGATACGGACTCATATGGTCCGAAGCAGTCGAGTACACCATCCACACATCATCACCGTAAGTGAAATCACCCGTAGTCACAGCCAACATCAGATGCTCAGGCTTCCCGTTCTTCTGAACTGTACAACCTCTCGCACAGTCCCCTCTCGCTCCACAAACATGGCATTGACCACTCGTGTCACTGTGATAACAGTCTTCTTGATTGTGATCATACTTCTTGCACAAGCCACACCACATCTGCTCAGACTTCGCTTTCGCAAGACTCTTATGATACTTCTTCAGCTCTTGAGTCATGTATTCACCTGGATGATCTCCATAAATTTCAAGAAGCCCTATCAGATCTTTAAGAGTCATATCGGGAAGACTCATGATCTCCTCCAGCATTGCAATCGAATCATCGTACATCCACGAGAGCGATGTCAACAGCTTGGTGATAACCTCGTCGTCGGGCTTGGGATTCCCGTAACGGGGGAACCGTTCGACGATATCCAAAACTCTCTCCAAGTAACCGTCCATCGATTCTCCGTCGTACATCGCGAGATCCTCGAACTCCTTCGCTAGCTTGGGGCGATTCGGTTCCTCGTTACCTGATTTGAGGAGATCCCAGAGATCCTTGGCGGAGGCGACGGAGAATGTGTTGCGGTAGGTGGAAGGCGGGAGGGAAGACTGGAGGATCTTGAGCGCTTTCATGTCGCTGATCGCGCGGTCTCTCCACTCGGCGAGTTCTTTGGGAGTGATCCTCGCCGCTAGCTCTGGGAGCTTCGTTGGATCGAACGGGACTCCGTTAGCGACGACGTCCCATACGCCGTTCTCCACTAGCTTTTTCTTCGCGTTTGGGGCCCACTGTTTGTAGTTTAGGTCGTCGGAAACGGGGATTTGTTTATTCGCCGCCGCCATTGCTGTAACCGTCAGTATATTCTCTTGGAACAAGGAAAGCGATTAATAAACTATTCGCCTCAGCTCACACCTTCTATTTAAACACAAACCGAAAACCCTAAGTTACATTTTGAAATCGCCAAATGAGCGGGAGTTCGGTTTTTGTTCTATTCTTGGTTCGGTTTAGCGCAATTCGAAAATGTATGTAACTTTTTTTGGTAAAAAAAATGTATGTAACTTTTAGTATATTCGGCTCAGTTTCTTCAGTTGCGTTTTAATTTCATGTGATAAAATTCAATGCATTTTCAGAATTGGGTTGATATGGAGCTTTGGAATCGGTTTTGGTTCCTATATATATAATTGGGATGAGTGTTCTATTTGATCATGTTAGTTAGTGATGGAGTTGGACAATAATGCAACCAAAGCAGTAGTTGATGATACAAGTACATCAGTAAATGTTTAACTATATCTATTAAATTAAGATGTGAGAAATGAATCGAGAGAAGTATGAGATTCCTTTAACTGAGGAGTTTGGGTGACTTAACAGATGCTGCTAATGCTATGTAACCAAAGCATACATAGAGCTCTTAAGTTTATGAACAGCTTCATTGCTTAACAGGAGGAGACTCTGAAAGTTTCTATACAATCTTGTGAGTGGCTCTGCTGAGAAGATAACCGAGTAAGCTAGCTGAGGCGAAAGTTCTCATCGCCAAAGGGGTATCCATTGCACTCTATAAAGTAGGAAAGAGTGTAACACATCAGAATATTAGTATTATTGTTATAAAACTTCAATTTACAAGAACATATGCAGTTTTTTACCTGGAAAATAAACGTTGCGGCTACAGAACGCATTGCCCATTTCACAAACTGGGCAACACTAGCATCCACAATTTTAAATTTATATAAATCATCGTATATTCTATTGCCCATTGCCGGGTTGAATCTACTCATGATTTCCTACTCAGCATCCATGACGGTCTTCACTGGAACTTAAGAAAGACTCAATCCTCTGACGGCCCTCGTGACACTCGAACCAATTTATCCAGTATTTCCTTCTAAACCACATACATATAGTCCTGACATCTATCCATCTGTATGCATATAAATAAAGATGGAAAAAGGATAAGTGTAGTATGTAGCTGTTATGAGAAATAATTATGTTGATTGTGATGATCACTCAAAGTTAATGAATCAAAGATGTTTCTGTTCTCTGTCTCTCTCCAAACTATCCAATATTGTCTACCTGATTGTGCACGCAATGATACCATTTCTAAAATTCATACATACATCTATCTACAGACCAGGCATATTTCAGACAGACTTACGGTCGAGACATTCTAAAGAGTTAATGACCTTCTGACACAACCAAACGATGCCCATACGTTGACCAGGAGACACTCGTAAATGCAGCATAACAGTCATCATCACAAGACATTATTAAATCACAAGACTAAAAAGGCTTTCACAAAAGCAATTAGGGGTCTAACTGGTTGGCTTCAGTGTTACGATTTGAATGTGTTTACAAAAAAAAAAAGATTTTACTGTTGTATTAGGGGTCTAACACATGGACCCATATGTGGGCTGCACAATAAAAAAAGTTTCTAGTCCACTTTTGCGAGAGAGCCTCTCATGGTTCTTCTCAACAAAGATAGAACATGACACGTGGCAACGACTCATTCGCACAAAAATCACATTTGGATAAGGATATAGATAATTTCTCATGAAACTCAACGCTTTCCACAAACTCATATCACCTCCAAACTTCATAAAACACATTCAACCATCTCACAAGCGCTAACCGATAGATAACGATTCAAGCAATGGCATCGATGACAATGACAGCAACGTTCCTCCCAGCCGTCGCTAAGCTTCCGTCACCCACCGCAGGAAGAAGGATGTCCATGGTCAGAGCCTCAACGAGCGAGAACACAACCAGCTTAGAAGTCAAGCCCAAGGAAGAACAGAGAAGCACTACAATGAGGAGAGATCTCATGTTCACGGCTGCAGCTTCTGCCGTTTGTGCCTTGGCTAAGGTAGCCATGGCGGATGAGGAGGAGCCCAAGCGAGGGACAGAAGCGGCTAAGAAGAAATACGCTCAAGTTTGTGTCACAATGCCTACGGCAAAGATCTGCCGCTACTGATTCAACCGTCCCACCTTTCATGTCCCTCTCTCTCTATCTCTTTCTTTTGTTCAATAAATTTTCTCAAATTTGGTATGTAATCATATATTTGGATCAAAATCTTATAATCTTCGACTAGACTTCCTTTTCATTATAATTAACACTTAAAAGAAGCATTGCATAGTGAATTACAATTACAATATAGTTTCTGAAAACTACATTAACACCAAACTGGCCTAGGTTGACAAATTCAAACTGAAACCAAAATTACATTTTGAAATCACCAAATGAACCTAATAATATTCGGGTTAGTTCCTTCATATGCGTTTCATGTGATAAAACTCAATACACTTTTAGAATTGGGCTGATACGGGATTTTCAAATCGGGTTGGGTTCCTGTACAGTTGGGATGAGTGTGTTAATTCAGGTGGTTTGATCCGGTTGAGCAAGTCTCTCCACCTATGATATGATCAAACAACAGATAGTTATGGATCTAGACAATAATGCAACCAAAGCAGTAGTTGATAGTTGATACAAGTACCATCAGTAAATGTTTAAATTATCTATTAAATTAAAATGTGAGAAATGAATCAAGAGAAGTATGAGATTCCTTTTAACTCAGGAGTTTGGGTGACTTAACAGATGCTGCTATGTAACCAAAAGCATACATCAAATTCTCAAGTCTATGAACAGCTTCATCGTCTTAAGACAAGGAGACTCTGAACTTTCTGTAAAATCTTGTGTACTATTATAGTCTTCTGAAAAAGAGGAAAGAGAGGCAAAATTACAACAATGAGTGTATTGTATAGATATACATATCCATCAACTCAACAATGAGTGTATAGATGTTCAGCGACTAAGTTATTATCCGGAACAACAGCAAGAACACCTGCAGCAACTAAACACCACTTCAGCAGTTAGCTCAGTTTAGGAAAAAACATTGTTGTATCACAGACCAGCAAACTATTTGGCGCAATATTCAACGAGGTGACAACAAAACCCGAGTTTGAACTGCCAGGAAATATGATAAATACACTTCTCTGCATCCTTTTCACTGCAAAGATACGGTAAAAAAAAAATGGTGGTAAAAGATGTAGGAGACGGTTTGACCCCTGCTTCGATGATTATATGAATTACGGCCACTATATGGATGTGCATACAATAGTGTTCCTTGTCTGAATGTCAGACACTCTTTTGCTTTTTTTTTCTTTAGAAGAAGGATTTGTTTGAGTTGTTTGCTGAGAGAGTTAGAGACAACAAGGGGTTGGAGTCAAGATGGGCCGTTATGGAGGAAGCACGAGTCGAGTACTTCAGAGGGAAATATTTCGTGAGCTTCATGAAGAATCACCCCGAGTGTAAAGAGATTCTCGAAGAAGATAGTGACCTCGACGCTGAAGATATCGCTAATGTCTTGTTGGGGAAGAACCTCTTGGTTAGATGTGATCGTGTGGCAGTGAGAGCAGTTGCTTTTGGTGCTATGTGGATTCTCCTTGGAAAGCGTGTCTGGTTCTTCCCCAACATTCTCGCAGAGGAAGCCACATTGAAGGAGCTATTCGGTTTCTGGCCAAAGAAAGACGAGGAAGAACCTCCCAAGTGGACGTCTCGACTTTTCTACACAGTTGTGGCTGTTGTTGTTGTCATGCTGCTCCGGCGCCATGCCCCTGACGAGGCTGCTCGGGCCAGGTATATATTAACTTAAACCTAGATTAACACTAATGGATTCCATCTCCTCAAGATTGAATTGTTCTCTAACTGCTATGAGTTTTTTTGGTTGACTGACTATTGGCTCTTGGCCTCTCATTTGTTTGACTTGTGATGACTTTTTGTGCATTATAGGTACCAAAGAAGGATGTCCAACATCATTGATGATGTCCTTGAGTGGTCACCAAAGCTAGCACTCTCTTGTTTAATGGAGAATCAGCCACCTGTGAACATCAGAGAGGCTGCTAACAACTCCTCAGATGCAGCAGGTCCTGCCCATACTGAAGAGGCCGACCTAGAGGAAGCTGAAGACTTGACCAACCCTGATATAAAAAGATAAAAAAGTATAGAAACAAAAGTTAATTGTAATAAAGAAAGATTTGTAATTACTCTCTTCTTTTTCATTTAAGCACAGTGGAGTTTAGTTATTAATCACATAGTTTTGGATTCAAAACTTCAAGCCTCATTATTAAACCTTAAGGGTGCTGACAAAGAAGTATTCTAACAAAAGCACACTAGTATTTGTACAAAACAAGAAAGAAGAAAACTGAGAGAACTCCTCAATGGCTGCTACCATATAAAGCCAGCAAAGAGAAAGCCAAGAATGATTTGCCTGCGAGAGAGAGATCACTTGATGGCTAAACGAGCTTGAGAAGGATGGTTTGAGGAAATGTTGTTCCATTGCTGCCCTAAACAGTCTGCTTCTTCCCTTCTCTTATAACCTGAGCTCTGCATCTCTTCAGACTGATGTGTTCTATACTCATCACTCCAAGCTTCAGGTTGATCAGAGTTAGATGATGTTGGGGACTGAGTAGGACAAGCACTGTTCTTTTCTCCAGCTTTTTTCCGTGAATCATCGGTGTTTGATTTCTTAGCAAACCGTCCTCCAGTACCCCTAGGCCTCCTCATAGCATGCTGATGCCGAGATTCATGGAGGTAAGGCTGTGAAAACACACACAGAAAAAATGATGCGTTTGAGCAAGTGGTGATGTGTTCACCAATTAGATCAAGCGCTCTCAAGAAACTAATAAATATTCATGATGATAACACACCTTTCTGGATTTGATAAGCTTCTTTTCTAGCTCTGCCTTGGCTCGTGCCTGCCTTCGCCTCATAATTGCCTCGTACTGTTTAGCATTCACGTAAACAGGTTCTTGTGCCATCTCAGGAGGCAGTTGCATTCTTGAATGGGGCATCCCGCCATATGGAACATAAGCCTGACAGGAAAATTGATAGCTTATCACATCGCATGTAAAGAATTAATCAAAAATATTTGCACATTCCCTACACCATGAACTCTGTTAAGGCAACCTTAAACATGCTACGACTAATTAGAATATTAAAACCTGCAATCTCATGTCTCAAAAACCCAATAGCAGGAGTAATGAATCATGGCAAACATACCATCAAATCAAATAAACTTAAACATAGAAAAAAATTAGTTGGGGGACTAAGAAAAGCATCAATAAACACATTGGAAATTAAGTCATATACCAAGGGATAGGCTCCCATCATTCCAGCATAATATGGATCCTGGTAAAGATTCGAGGATGTCCATCCCTGCATGATTCAAAAACCAACGAAAAAAATGGTAAGAAGCATATTGAAATAAAACTTATCAGCTAGATCATAGATACATATTGGTAAAATTACAACTGCATGGCTAACAAGTTGAGGATGAGGAGGAGGTGGTGTAGTGCCAGGATGCACAGGTTCTTGACTTTTTTCACTGTTATCTCCACCTGCATATCAAAACACAGTAACAAATCTAGCTAAAAAGAAAAGAAAAAACTTTTGTAATAAGCACCGAGGGAAGACAAGTCAAATGCACCTGATTGTTGGGGAGACGTTGTGACTAGTGACTCCTCCTTGTTACCACTTTCATCTCTGTTAGATGGTGACTTGGACCCGTTTGATGATGTATGGTGATGATGAACCTCAGAAACGTCAGATTTGGAATGCATGTCTTCAGCTTCCTATTCAAAATCTGATTGTTAGTGATGAAGACTACAGTAAGCAGTAAACAAAGCAAAACCCAGTGATTGAATTCACCAAATCAGATAGAAATTTGAAAACTTTGAAACAAAACTGAGAGGAAACAGAACAAAACCCTTAGAACAGAACTCATGCAATCAACCACGAAGTGATGATTACTCGGTAAGTTTTAACCATTACCATTCAGGGGAAAGAACGAGTGGACCGTCACGAAGGCGTCTTACGAGTGATTGAAGGAGACGCTTCCGCTTGGAAGATGAACCGATCTGAGCAAGTTTTCAGTCAGAGGAAACCATTTTTGTGGACTTGAATTGAATTAATTTTTTTTTGTTCTTTTTATAATTTGATCGTCGCAGGAGGAAGACGTATAAATAAGTTTTTGTTCCGTTTTGGATATTGGCTGCCACGTGGTCGCCACGTGAACGGCGGCAACATTAATACTTTTGACTTTTCAATTTTGTGGAGAGAGAGATATTAAATAATAGGATAATTCGATTGTGATAGTCGTTTTTGAGCCTATGACAGGCTTCAAAAGCCCTCTATTACAAGGCCTGTTTTCTTCTTTCGCGATCTCAAAATTTTGTTTACCAAAGAGTGAAAGAACATAAAAAAAAACTTTTGTTAATCTTGAAAAAGGAACAACAACTATTTACATTGAACCTGATTATGGTATGCCCCATACATTTATCTAACTCAACTAGTTTTTATTTACATATCACATGCGTACATAAGATATTTCAAACTTGGCCAGTTCATTGTAATAAGTATATGAGCATAGGTTTAAGAAGAATCTTCCAATTGTTGAATGATGGGAACATGACAATCGCCTAAATAAAGTGTGTATATGGCATATGCTTCTTTTAATATGTGGGATTGGCTTATCGTGGTTACTTAGTTGTTGATCCGTTATGTTGTTGATCACTACCACAAGTTCAAGAGTGGTTAGCTACTACGTCATCAGAAAACGAAAACCTACAATCGAATTACTTAAACTTAATTTAGTCTAATTGGTCTGACCGCCAAAAGATCCAATACTATTTATAGTCTGGGATCATAAAACTCAAGTCTTAGTCAGTAAACTTTAGGATCATTACTACAACAAAAATCATAAACAATAGTATACGATAACATATACTACATAGGAAAAATATTTTCTTGGCAAAATCTTTATTTTATTTTACAACAATGATATACAAACTAAAAAAGATGTTGTGAAACATGAAGACAAATAAGTAAAATAAGGGAAAAGGTAAATTATCTATAAAATTTGAACAGCGATTTTTAATCAGTAAGGTAGTCTATTAATCAAATATTGGTCATGATGATCGGTTCACTATTTAACATTAGTTGAAAGGTATTTTAAATTTGATTCGGCCAATGTAGTATATTTTTAAACTAGTTTGTACATTTTTTTCGGCCAACTACATTATTGCTGATAGTATTTATCCAAAAGAAAAGAGTCAAATATAAATCAGAAACATATTTAGTTATGTGACTGCACTTTTATAGAATTACAAAGTCGCTCTATTATTGTAACGGTTATCAATTAAAATCACAATCATCATGTCTTGTGTTATTTGTTCTTTCTGTCAAATCTTTATTCCTCTTTCTTGAATCAAGTTAATCAATTAGATTTTCCAGAAAAAAAAAAGTTAATCAATTAGTCTTTTTCAAAATATTATCAGGGATTCTTGAGTTTTTTATTTTCTGCGTAACTCGATATACTTTTGTTTAAATTATTCTTTATGTTTTGTACATGTCTAAGACAATTCAAATTCTAGTTATAAGATCATTTTTGATTACTCTGACCCTAATATGGATATGTAACCCAATTAGTTAATAATGAATTATCATTTCTGCGGAAAAGGATGGTCTTTTATGTATTATTGATGATCAGATAAAGATGTTATTCTTACTTTTTGTAAGAAATTATGGAAGAAAAAGAAAGAGAAATTTGATCCCAAAAAAAAGAGAGAAAATGATGAGAAAGGCTGCACGAGTCACTTCATTGGATTCCCTTGGCAGATGTTATCCTCTGCCTCGACACTGCGGCCATCCCCACTAACTCTTCACATATTTCTCGTCCCTTTGCTTTTACTAAATTTTAAAACATATCTATATATTTCTAATTAGTGGAATATCACAAAATGCTACTAATGAAGTGTAACAAAGAAAATCTGAACTTAATTATGGAGAAAATTGGATTGAAAATTGTTCAAAACCTTAAAATATAACACATCGATCGGATTTTTATATACTTATATATAGATATTATTTTAAATATTTTTTGAAAATTAAGCTAACATATTTGGAACTAAACAGAAAAAAAAAATTGAGCTTATGAACCTGATAAAATTAACTAATGATACCTTCGCACATTATTCTGCATATCAATAATAGGGGAATATACTAGAAACTACTTTCTTATTTTTATTTATAATAATACGAAGTGTATTGTGTATGCATATGCATTTAAAAATTTTATGGCGGTGCTGAATTGGTGATTAATAGTTTGAGAATCACAATTTCAGCAGTGTAAAAATGTTACTAAAGAAATGATCGCTGTTGTCTTAATGTTGCAGGGACGTAAACTCATGTGTGATGTTCCACCTAGAAAGCGACGGTTCTGTCTATCAAACGAACGATGAAAGTGAACAAAACTCAAGCGAAGAACGATACGTACGTTAGGTGAACGGAACGGAACGGAGAAAAATCGACAAAGCTACTAGGCACAGAACCTAAAGTCATTAAGCAACCTAACACATAGCACTTACAAAAAAGGGAATCAAGAAAAGTATAATTTAATTATAGATTTAAATTCGTAGTAGATTTTAATAAAACCCTACCACAAAACTCAAATCGACTTCATTCAAATTAATCCAAAAAACAAGCGCCAAAGGAACAAAATGTTAAAACAAACCAAAAATAACAAGAAAAACAAAACATCACACAAAACATTGTAATACATAGGGCCTAGTAATACATCCTTCGTTATTCTATATTAACAAAGTCAAAGAGATGAACTTTTAATTATCTTCTCCTCATACTACTTTCTCTATCGAACGATTGATCCTATCAGCAATAACAAAAAAACACAAGACTACAAATATTAATTAAAGCTGTTCATCGATCGTGTGCTTTGACGAAGAAGAGCTCTATCTCCGGAGGAGCAAAGAAAACGAGCTGCCTTCGTCGTAACACGCAGTTATGTGAGACTCTTTGCTTCTTCGGCGCTGGTGGACACGTCAGCATCTCCGGTATCCGACACTTCTGAGCTTTCGGGGTACAACAACCGCCGCCACTTTCATCTGGTGACGCCAACACCGCCGGAGAAGAAGAGAGAGCAGAGTAGTTTGTCTCTTGAGGAGAGAACGACGTCGTTATGGAAGAACAAGAAGAGACGATAGTAGATGGGGAAGTATGATCGAGTGTTGTAGTTGTGACGGTGTTCTTGTGTTGTGGAAGTTGTTTCTTGAAATGGTTTCTTTTGAGTTTCTTCTCGGCTCTGTTTTGTTTTCTTGCCTTCTTTGACGCCATTTTGGACCTAATTGAAAGATGTCTTATTTTGCTTGCGAGGTTAGGTGAGAGAGGGAGAAGGAGGAAGAAGAGAGTCGTTGCTTATTTGCTTAGTTAGTAGCATATATAGTACGAGAAACGAGTCAACACGTTTTCTAGATTTTGACTACCTAAAGTTTTCACTGAGACGAACCAAAGAAATGAGTGAGTGACTATTGAACTTGCATTTAAAAAGGTAAAAAGATTTGTTTCTTTTATTATATTTTAAGGATCCATTGCATGTAGTTGCTGACCAACGAAATGGGTCGTATATTTTTATTTGCCGTTTTTAAAGACTAAAAGCCATAACCATTAATAAGGCATTGACTAGGTATAAGAAAGTAAGTTTTTTTTCTTCTTGAGAACTAATAAGAAAGTAAATTGAACTTCACTGCTGCCTACTTTCACAAAAGAAAAAAGAAAAGAAACATATAATCTGCTGAAAATTTTATTTACAAAACATATGAAGAACAACATATTCCTATAAACTTCATTTTCTTTAAAGAAAATATGAAATTTAAAAATCAAAGTCAACTTTTACTCTGATATTTTATTTTTTTGACCAGAGCTTAATAATCAAAGAACCCATATGAAATTTCAAAATAAGGATATGCAGCACGTATATTCATTGATGTGCGATATGTTCATTGATGTTATAGTTCAAAAAGTAGCAATGTAGCTGTTTTTAATGCAGAATTCTCTTGAGCCACTGCAAAAAAAAAGCATAAAGGTAAAAACTAAAAACTAAAAACAAACATGATGTCAAAAATTCAGGTTACAGTGGTGCTGGTGCACAAACTTGACTCTTTGATAATTCACATGGCAACTGTAACTTTTGGAAGTAGTAAAATACATTTCTATTAAAGTTCATAAATGGTGTCTAACCCCAAAAAGGGGGAAAACGGCCATTTCATATCCAACATATCGGGATATGTTCAATTCATACCCGACTTATATGACCGTGCCAAAATATACATGAATTTATATGGCTGTGCCAAAACATACCCAACTTATGTTTTTCTCGCAAAATCATACACCAGTCGCCACATCAGCTGCCATGTCATCTATTTTTGCTCGCGTGGATGTAACGTCAGCTAATTTTGCTGACAAATATGTCATGTATATAAATTTTTTTAAAACTAAATAATTTTGTTATAAAAATAAAATTTTAGAAAATATAAAATTTTTATTTTATATTATTTAGTAAAATTAACAAAAAAATAATTAATTAATTAAATTCAAATCTTATATAAGAGATTTCGATTATATCAAAAACCGTTCTTATAAGAGTTATATATGTATTTTAATGATTTAAATCCAATACAAGTGTTGAAGACGTGTTATTCTTGATTAATCATGGTTGTGTTAATCTAAATTTTTAAATGTAAATAATATATCCATGATTAATAAAGCGTAAAAATGAATCATGTTACGCTTTATTAATCATGGGTATGTTATTTACATTTATCTAATTTTTTTAAATGTAAATAACATACCCATGATTAAAAAAGCGTAAAAATAAATTATGTTACGTTTTATTAATCAAGGGTAAAAATAAATCATATTACGCTTTATTAATTATGAGTATGTTATTTACATTATAAATTTTAGATTAACACAATCATAATTAATCAAGAATAACATGTCTGCAAACTAGCATTGGATTTGAATCATTACAATACATATATAACTCTTATTAGGACATTTTTTGATAGGATCAAAATATTTACGAATATATCTCTTATATAAGATTTAAATTTAATTAATTAATTAATTTTTGTTAATTTTACTAAATAATAAAAAATTATAAAAATTTATTTTTATAACAAAATTATTTAGTTTTTTAATAATTTATATACATGGCACATTTGCCAGCAAAATTAGCTGACGTTGCATCCACGCAAGCAAAAATAGATGACAAGGCAGCTGATGTGGCGACTGCTGTATGATTTTGCCAAAAAAATATAAGTTGAGTATGTTTTGGCACATCCATATATGTTTAGGTATGTTTTGGCACGGTCATATAAGTCGGGTATGAATTGAACATATTGCGATATGTTGGGTATGAAATGGCCGTTTTCCCGTGCATAGTGATGGGTTTATAACTTTTACTATGCATTTTTATGTGACTTTCGTTGTTGTGTGTTTCAAATTTTCATAATAGTTTTGAAAAGCCGTGTTATTGTCTTTTGTTTTTTTTTTCTGCATACAGTCAAACATCTATTATTTATAAAGATATTAATTTATCGATATATTAATTGAACCAAAAAATCAATACAGTATGAGACTATAAAATTATATTATATTATAAAGATTTTTAGTGTATATTAATTTATAGATTATTAATTTAAAGAATTTATACTGTACATCTTTGTTGCTCTGTTAAAAAGTTTTCTAAAATAAATCTAGGGAAAATTATAATCTAATAAAAGTACAATCACACAATTTCTATTTTCGAATGATAATGACGTATCATTTAGATCTTGTAAATAACACATCTAATGTGATAGACATGCATATTAAACAAAACAATAGGTAAAGATTTTATAAAATAATAGGTTGCAGTTGCATTATCACTTCTGATATCCTTTCTTAATTTGAAAAACACATACAATCTGTTATAAAAAAAGAAAAGAAAAACACATACAAATTACAATCAAATAAGTTGTTTACGAAAAGAGTATTTTGTAC
>NW_026616760.1:0-22080 GCF_000801105.2 Raphanus sativus | reverse complement strand
AAGCAATTCATGACAATAGATAGATGAAAGAATTGCATAGATAGAAATAAGTAGAAATACAAAAGGAGATGAGAACTCTCTTCAATCTCTCAAAACAATAAAACTCTAGTCTCGCTCTCACACTCTCTGCTTTTCTCTTGAAGGTTGTTTTAAAGCTTGCCGTCAAAAAACACTTAGCATGAATATTTAAGCATTTCCATTAGGTTAAAAACTCGTCAGGGGAAATCTCGTAATTTGGTGAAGTCTTGGTGAAGTAGTCGGCTAAACAATTTCGTCCTCGATATCGATCGATAACACTGGATGTGTATCGATCGATTATAATCTTCTAGTACGCAGATCTTCTCAGCTACATCGATCGACAACTCAGGATGAGTATCGATCGATTATAATCGCAATGTTGACTTCCGACTTGATCTTGAATGGTCAACTCGGGTATATCATCTCTTGTACTCCAAAATGCTCCAAAACATCACTTTCTCAGAAAATGCTCCTGAACCTGAAAACATACCTAATAGGCTAGAAAACGGATTAAATATCTAATAAAATACTAGTATACCATGGTTAAAAACGGGTAAAATCCATGGTAAATCAACTCCCCCAGACTTACTCCTTTGCTTGTCCTCAAGCAAAACCAGTAGTCTTTGGAAAAGGTTTGAAAACAACAGGAACTCAAAGATTCAAAATATTGAAGTCATCGCTCTATGGGTTTGCAATTCATATCTAAACATCCCAATCACAGAAGTTCATTATGCCTTATCCTAGTTTAGCAACCAAACTCATCTAGTCAACAACTTAGCAAATCTCATTTGAAATTCCCCTATACTAACCTCATTTCTTAACATAAAATAAAAGTGCAGGCTTTACCTTGGGAGTATTGATCAAAGAACACATGGATTCAACTCCAACAAGTATCTGAACACACAGGTAGTCTTCTCTGATCCCTTTCTCCCCTCATCTCTCTTCTTTGAATCTCTTATTAGTTTCAACTTCAACAGGTTTCGATGCCACAAAGGTCATCTAGTCCATCTCATTGACATTTGCATTGTAACTCATACATTTTTAGCAAGTGTAGCGAATAATGGGGTTTGGTACTCAACCTATCCCTCGTTTCCCCAATGTGTGATCATCCTTGAGATTTAGAATACTGGGGTCGCATGAGACACTCCTACCCATCTGCCTCTCAAGAAATCATTTCAATGTTTTATAACATAAACTTAGATCTTGAGACGCTGAAGAGAGAGAAAGAAGGGAACCAGAAACACACAGACTTTTTACCTTCCAGACTTGTAAGAGGATTCCGATCCAGTGATTTCCAAGCCCCAAGACAAGCAAATAAGTCAGTATTAATGTTGGAGGTCAGCTTTGGTTCCTTCAAACAATCTTTAGCTAGTGAATATAGATGACAGGTTGATCCACTTTAGCATCTTTAGTACTATCTGCAATCAGTAATCTAGAATGGTGCTAAAGAGTGGTCAGACAATCAAATATAAATCTATATCAATGTTCCTATTTAATACTTATGCGAAAAATAATTTCGAAAAACAATTTAAATAAAAACCAAAATAAAAACACATATTAGTAAACTCCCCCCAGACTTAAATTACACTGTCCCAGTGTAACACATCCGGCTGTGAGGTAAAGAAAATAAATCATAATTAATAAGTATAATAAGTTAGAATTAATAAACCTGATCGACAAGGTGTCGATCGATTCGTAGTGGTATACGTCGATCGTTGGTAATGGTCCTGTGGTGTCGAGCGATATGAATGGTGAATGTCGGTCGACGGAATCATCATTCTACTTGGATCTAATAAAAACTGCAAAATAAATCCGAAAAATAAAAGCAAAAATGAAAAATAATAAAATAAAGGAAAATAAAAGAAAACCTAACAGTGGGTTGCCTCCCACTCAGCGCTTTGTTATAGTCATTTAGCTTGACTGTGGTGGGTGAGTGACTCATGGGGTGCAGTGGGGGTTGTTGTTTTGTTACAGGCTGGGAACCAGGCTGCAAACTAATGGCTTGGAGAATGAGATTCTGGTCGATTTTGGTACTGGTTTTGAAAGGACTTGATGCTTGGAGCAAAACTGTCCAAAACTGTACCTGAAACAAAAGAAACCTTTTATGAGTTTTATGGATTTATAAAAAAAAAGAAGAACAGAAGCAAACTATGAAAATAAAACAAGAACAGAAACAGAGATGATTTTTATGGATTTTAGATTTATAAAAATGAATCAAACAAAAGATGCAAACAGAAATAAAAATAAGAGAAATAAAAAGGATAGAGATGGTGATGGAATCTGTTGCTGGATGTGTGTCTCTCTCAACAGATCAGTGGATGGATGATGAGTAGAAGATGGGATTGGCCTTGCTGGATGTGTATCACTCTCAAGGCAAATCGTTGGAGGGATTGATGGAATGAAGAATCGCCACAAGCTTGATGGTTGGAGCTTGATAAGATTCGGGCTGCTCTCTCTTGCTTCTCACACTAGAAAGACTTAGGGTTTTCTTTGCAAAGGCAAAACAAATTTTATTCAAGACTTAAGTCACAAAAATCGCCAGCCACAAGGGGTTATAAAGCCATCCCTTTGTGGACTCAACAATGTCTTAAAAGGCCTAAACAAATGGCCAACTTTCACAAAAGAAATAAAAGGCTGACAAATGCCCAAAGTCTTAAACCAAAATAAAAATTAAAATAAAAACAGTAAACCGGTTGCTGGTTGAGATGCCTAAACCAAAGCTCATAGTATGCTTGCATGTTGCCTCATTAAAACCTTATCGGGAAAACCCAGTGGGACAAAACCCGATGAAGGAAAAAGAGTACAACACATACTACTTACTTTGGTGGTCGGCTATATCTCTGAACCGGAAGCAATGTGGTCGGTTGGATTGGGGATTGATTCTGAACCAAGGTTGAATGTGGAGATGATGAAACCGGATTGGTTCTGGCCGAGTGATCTGAATTGGAGTAGACCGGCTGAATCTTGAACTTCAATTGAACCGGCTTGGTCTTGTATTTTCAATTGGACCATCTCTTCAATCAGTAGCTGGTTCTGACCGGTTTGCCCATCTTGATCTAGGATTTGTTGGACCGCCTTGGAGAACCCTTCTCTTATGGCCTTGGTTCCACTCCTAGTGGTCGGTCCGCGCCTAATTATGGGAACCTCTACTTGGATGGCCTCATCATTCCCTCCCCCTTGAAAAGGTTCTGGCCTCAGAACTTCATCATCTGCAAGAAAAGGGGACAAGTCAGATACATTGAACGTATGGGAAATCTTAAACTCACCTGGAAGATCAAGCTTATAAGCATTGTCATTGATCTTTTCAAGAACCCGGAAGGGTCCAGTCCCTCGAGGTGATAGCTTGGACTTCCTTGCTTCAGGAAATCTTTCTGGCCGCATGTGCAACCACACCAAGTCTCCTGGTTCGAACAAAACTTCCTTCCTCTTCTGGTCGACCCGCGCCTTGACTTTGGCCGCCTTTGCTTCTAGCTTCTCCTTGACCCTTTGGTGCAAGGTCTTAACAAATTCCGCCTTGTGGGCTCCATCTCGACTGCGGTACATAGGACTGGGCAGTGGAGAAAGGTCCAAGGGAGTCTCCGGCTGAAAACCATAGACAACTTCAAAAGGAGAAAGATCAGTAGTAGAGTGTCTAGCATGGTTATAAGCAAACTCAATAAAAGGCAGACAAGTTAACCAGTTCCTTAAGTTCTTACCGACCGTAGCTCTCAATAACTGAGAGAGTGTACGGTTTACTACCTCGGTTTGGCCATCAGTCTGTGGATGGCAAGTGGTCGAGAACAACAGCTTGGTACCAAGTTTACCCCATAAAGTCTTCCAGAAATGGCTTAAGAACTTGGTGTCTCGGTCAGAAACAATGGTCCTAGGCATGCCATGTAGACGAACCACCTCTTTGAAGAACAGGTTGGCGATTTGGGTGGCATCATTAGTTGTGTTACAAGCAATGAAATGAGCCATCTTGGAGAACCTGTCCACTACAACAAAAATGGAATCCTTGTGGTCTATCTTGGGCAAGCCCAGCACAAAGTCCATAGAAAGATCTACCCAAGGGTGGTCAGGAATAGGTAAAGGCATGTATAAACCGTAAGGATGTGACCTGGATTTTGTCTTAAGGCAGACAATGCACTTGGTGCACAAGTTCTCAACGTCCTTCCTCATGTTAGGCCAAAAGAAATGGTCGGTTAGGACACTTAGAGTTTTATCTCTACCAAAATGTCCCATGAGGCCGCCACCATGGGCCTCCCGAACCAGCAATTCCCGCATGGATCCTTGGGGAATGCACAATTTCTTTTCCTTGAACAAGAAGCCATCTTGTTGGTAATATGGGCCGGCTGCCATCTTGGTAGTCTTCCTGAAAACTTCTTGAAAATCAGGGTCAGTAATATAAGAGTCCTTAATATACTCAAAACCCATGATCTTAGCTTCCATGGTGGAGATAAGAGTGTGTCTCCGGGACAGTGCATCGGCCACCACATTGTCTTTGCCCTTCTTGTACTTAATCACATAAGGGAAAGTCTCCACAAACTCTAACCATCTGGCGTGCCTCTTCTTGAGTGTGGTCTGACCTCTCAAGTGCTTAAGAGTCTCATGATCTGTATGAATAACAAACTCTTTAGACAAAAGATAATGTTGCCAAGTTTCAAGGGATCTCACTAGAGCATAAAGCTCTTTGTCGTAGGTGGGATAATTGAGGGCAGCTCCACTCAATTTCTCACTGAAGAAGGCTACTGGTCGGCCTCCTTGAGTAAGCACAGCTCCTATGCCTGTACCTGATGCATCACATTCAATCTCAAAGGTTTTATCGAAGTTAGGCAGAGTAAGGACTGGTGCATGAGTCAAACTATATTTAAGCCTGTTAAAAGACTCTTCTTGGGCAGGACCCCAAGTAAAGGATACATTCTTCTTGATCACAGACGTCATTGGGGCAGCAATGGTACTGAAATCCCTGACGAACCATCGATAGAAGCTGGCCAGACCATGAAAACTGCGGACATGGCCTATGGTGGTCGGAGTGGGCCAGTCTTGGATCGCCTTGATCTTTTCTTCATCGACCTTCAGTCCCTGTGAACTCACAACAAAACCTAAGAAAACCAATTCATCAGTACAAAACACACATTTCTTTAGGTTAGCATAAAGTCCCTCTTGCCTCAATGCCTTCAGCACCTGCTTGATGTATGGCCTTAGAACCTCGTTCATAAGCCTCATGAATGTGCTGGGGGCGTTGGTAAGGCCAAATGGCATCACAAGCCACTCATACAAACCTTGTTTCGTCTTGAAGGCGGTTTTCCACTCATCACCTTCCTTCATACGAACTTGGTGATATCCACTCCTGAGATCAATCTTAGAAAACACAGTAGAACCACTTAGTTCATCCAACATATCATCTAATCTAGGTATAGGGTACCGATATTTGATGGTTATGTTGTTGATGGCTCGGCAGTCCACACACATGCGCCATGTTCCGTCCTTCTTAGGCACCAATAGGACCGGGACCGCACAAGGACTTAGGCTCTCACGGATATAGCCTTTGTCCATGAGGTCTTGGACCTGCCTCTCCAACTCCTTGGCCTCTTCAGGGTTAACACGGTAAGCGGCTCGGTTGGGTAGTGGTGCGCCTGGTACAAGGTCGATCTGATGTTCAATGCCGCGGATGGGGGGCAATCCGGCGGGTATATCATCAGGGAAGACGTCCTTGTACTTCTCCATGAGGTCTTGCATCTCGCCAGGTAGCTCTTGTGCCTCAAAACCTGCAAAACAACCTTCCTTAAAGACCATTAGTAGAACCTGCGTCTCACGAGATAAAGATTTAAGAACTTGGCCTGAAGACATATAAAGGTTGGTTTTACTTACCTTTCCAGCCTGGTCCATTGATTTCTGCATATCATGGACTTCTTGTGGACTAAGGGGAGCTAAGCTGTGCTTCTTGTTGTTATGGCAGAAGCTGTAGACATTGGTCCGACCATGGTGGATGGTTTCCTTGTCAAATTGCCACGGCCTGCCAAGAAGTATGTGGCCGGCTTGCATAGGAACAACATCACACTTCACCTGGTCATGGTACCTGCCAATACTAAAAGACACAACAACTTGCTCGGCTATCTTGAGCTCAGTTTCATCATTGAGCCACTTGAGTCGGTATGGTCTCGGGTGTGGCGTCTTGATCAAACCTAGCTTATCAACAAGATACTTGCTAGCCATGTTAGTACAAGAACCACCATCTATGATCAAGCTACATACCTTTTGTTCCACACTACATCTTGTATGGAAGATGTTTTCTCTTTGGACGGTTTCAGGATCAAAGAGTGCACTGAGGGATCGTCTGGTCACTAGTAACTCACCAGTCTCAGCATAATCGACCAATTCCTCATCAGATGCATCTGTCTCTAACTCGGCCTCATCTTGGGACTCATACTCCCCATCGGCCTTAAGGACCATCACTCTCTTGTTCGGACAATCTCTAGCATAATGTCCTTTTCCCTGACATTTAAAACAAGTAATATCACGAGTTCTCTGATTTTGAACTTGACCCTTACCTTGGTCAGATGAACCGGCCCTAGTTGTGTCAGCTTGGTTCTTCTTGAACCAGTTCTCCACTTCTATGGATTTGTTCTTTTCAGCACCTTTGGAACCTGGTTGAGACCACGCAGGTTTGCTCCGGCTAGTGGCCGCATTCTTCCTCTTGATGTGGACCTCAGCCTGGACGGCATAGTGCAAGAGATCATTGAAGTCCTCATACGGCTGGCGCTCCACCTTCCGTGCAATCCGATCGTTCAGCCCCTCCAAGAACTGGGACATCATGGACGCCTCGGACTCGTCCACTTCCAATCGGTTCCTTAGAGCCTCAAACTCTTCAAAGTACTCTTCCACGGACTTAGTTCCCTGAGACAACTTACGAAAACGTTTTAGTAAATCTCTATGATAATGTGATGGAATGTACCTCGCTCGAAGTTTGGTTCGCATCTCAATCCAGTTTTGGGCTCTCCATACTGGACCGGACTTAGCAACATCTCGATCCCACCAGGATAGAGTATTATCAGTAAGCTGGGCCGCGGCTAGAGCTATCTTCTTTGCCTCGGAGTACTTGTAGTACTCAAAGATATATTCCATGCGCTTCTCCCATGTGATGTAAGCGTCCGGATCAACCTTTCCCGCGAACGTACGTGGCTTCAGTTTGATGTCCTTGCCTCTTTGAAAGGCCGCATCATCGTTCCGGTCTCGATCTCGCCTCCGGTCAGGGCTTTCGTCCCGCCTTTGGTAAGGACTTACATCTCTACCACGTCTCCCACCTCGAGCGGCCTGGTTAGCACCTCTGCGATCTGGTGGCTCATACTCAGACTCATCTCCCTCCGACTCGGACTGCGGCTGATTGAGGTAAGGGCCGAACCTTCTTGCAGCCGGTTGGCCATTGGGTTTGTTCCTGTTTCCCTGACCCATGAGATTCATTTGTGCAGTCAAGGCATTAAGGGCTTCTGTGAGCTGAGCTTGTCCGGCCTGCAAGGCTTGGAGTTGGATGTTGATCTCAGCTGCACCATTCAAGTCTCCCATATCTCCTGGAAAGTAAGAAAGACAAGAAGATCAAGTGCAAAGGGAATTGGCAAAGAAAGAAAGAAGAAAGGAAGAAGAAAGAACTTAAGAAAGAAAAGAAAAGAAATATAAAACTTGAATGCAAATGAATGAATGAAAGCAAATCCTTTTTTTTTTTGATTTATGAAAATTAATTTCGAAATTCTTTTAATAAGGAAAGTTGAAATCTTTTTTTTTTTTTTTAAACTTGGAAAAGAATTAAAATCGAAAAGTTAAAAAAGAAAGAAAGAGGATTTAAGATTAAATGCAAATCAAGAATTTAAAGATGATTGAAATCTTTTTTTTTTTTAAATATGATTGACAAAATTAAATGAATGCAAATCAATCAGGTATGAATGCAAGCAATCAATCCTATATGATTTATGCAATGCAATCAGAATAAATGCAAAAATGATCAATTATTTCTAAACTAGGAAAGAAAAATCGATCAAGCAAGAAAAACAAGTTGCAAAAATGATCCAAGCCACGAAAATGATCTAGCAATTCTATGATGAACAAAATGATGAACAGCAAGAACAGCAAGAATAAACAAGAACAACAAAGAAATTTTTTTTTTTTATAAAGATGCAAATGCAGAAACTGAAAAGATGAACTAAAGGATAGAAATAACCAAATCTTTTGGAGCCTTTGGCTCTGATACCAAATGTTACAGGCTGGGAACCAGGCTGCAAACTAATGGCTTGGAGAATGAGATTCTGGTCGATTTTGGTACTGGTTTTGAAAGGACTTGATGCTTGGAGCAAAACTGTCCAAAACTGTACCTGAAACAAAAGAAACCTTTTATGAGTTTTATGGATTTATAAAAAAAATGAAGAACAGAAGCAAACTATGAAAATAAAACAAGAACAGAAACAGAGATGATTTTTATGGATTTTAGATTTATAAAAATGAATCAAACAAAAGATGCAAACAGAAATAAAAATAAGAGAAATAAAAAGGATAGAGATGGTGATGGAATCTGTTGCTGGATGTGTGTCTCTCTCAACAGATCAGTGGATGGATGATGAGTAGAAGATGGGATTGGCCTTGCTGGATGTGTATCACTCTCAAGGCAAATCGTTGGAGGGATTGATGGAATGAAGAATCGCCACAAGCTTTGTGATAACCCGCCCTTAGGGATAAAATGGTCGAGATCGACAAAGTCGGAGTTTGAAGCCAACCTTTTGGGAATCAAAGGATGAGGAGGAATGTTGAGTTTTGATCATTTCAAACTCAACATGGTTCAGAGAAAATAGAAGATTGGTCGAGCATAAACTCAGTGGTCGAATTGCGGGCGATAAGGAACGATCGAGAGGTTTCAAAAGTAAGGCGTGGTCGAATAATTGATCGTGAGTGAACCAGGAGTCAGATAAGCTGCTCTACCATTTTTAGAAGTGTCTTAGATTGATCAGACGGTCGTTTTGGAAGCATCACATTTTTGGAAGCACGACGGGATAGAAGCTCGACGTTTTCGAAGCATGACGTGACTTAGCCACTAAGTTTTCTCCGAAACTTCGTAAGAGCGGAATATTATTTCAGAGACATTATAAGTCGGAAGTAGGACGGGAAGCAAGCAGGACGGGAAGCAAGCACGACGGGAAAACCTGAAGTTGGCCGAAAACCCTAAATTCGGTATTGCGGAATTTTTCGAGGAAGCCGGAGGCTCGGGAGATATTTTTCTTCAAGTTAAGAATTTCTATGGAGTTTATTAGTAATATTCAGAGCATCAGAACGGGAGCAGAAAAATATTCAGGATTGATCGCGGGTCGAAAATTCACCGGAAGGACCGAAACCGCACAATTCGACCGGGAAGCTCGAGGTGACTTGATCTAAGCGACCAGGACGTGATGTCTATCCTCTAAGTAGCTGAGTGTCAACAGAAGCACGAGGTGTTGAAGCCCAGGAGAGCACAGCATGCAGCTTGACACACAGAAGCACGAGGTGCCGCTCAACCTGCGATCGAAGCATGCAGATCGACATGTGTGCGCTGTGGTGTCGAACTGGATGAGGTCAGGACGTGGATCAGACACATGGAAGGCGTGGTGTCACTTAGCATGACATCCTGGTCATGCATCCAGACATGTGGAGCACGAGGTGCCGCGACGCATGGGTCCAGAGCCATGCGAAGCGACACACGCGCTGCCACCACCTTTGATCTGATTCGCTGATGATACCTATATATACCCACGACCCCCTGCTCATTTCATTCATTCCTCACACACCAAAATCACTCCCAAACGTGGCTAGAGAGAGAGAGAGAAAGTAGAAAAAAGAAGTAAGAGGTTCTGATCTTTTTCGAGCGTTTTAGAGAGTTTTCTAGATCAGTTTCTCTACTGATTTCGAGTGAGTGCCTAGGGAAGGCTCTGTCCAAATCAATTCGTCCAAGTCAGTCATATTCTCTGGTGATCAAGTGGAGGTGATGTCCAAGGTCAGTTCAGATCCATGGGTTCAGTTCAGTCGAAGATTTGAAGATCGATACTCTGTCGAAAGTCCGAAGAAATCGTCCAGTAGCTAGGGGAGGTTCTGCTCGAGTTGAGTTCTGTCCAGACCAGTATCAGGGGAGGTTCTGTCCAAGTCAAGATCAGTCCAGTCCAGTCCATTCAAGATGTCGAGGTTGGGTTTTGGCTAAGTCCTCTCCGATCAACCAGCTGCTTATCGGCAAAGAACACTGTGAGTTGGTTTGTTTGGATTCCACTTGGAATCTAGGGTAGTTTTGTGAGTTGGTTTTGTTTGAGTTCCACTTGGAACTTAGGTTAGAACGAGTATGCATATAGATTATAGATTAGAATGAACACGCTATTGCATGGTAGAGTCCTTAGGGTTTTATTATTGAACTGGACTCAGTTTAGCACGGGCTAAGCTGAGATGAACGGAATTAAGACTGAGTTAATAATCTGACTAGGACTAGGGCTAGGAGGCATCATGTTTTCTATTCTTGCTTGGTTATTTGGTTGAGTGCAGGTTCCCGTTATCTTTAAAGATAGTTTCATAGCAGGAGGCTTAACTATCTGGGTAACGGTTTGATTGAGTTGATTGCTTGTTTATTTAATCTTGTTGATTGAGGTTAGTCAGCTCTTGGTAAGGGAGTGACTAACCGGTTGAGCTGTTTATTGTTGATATCGTTGTTTAGTATTTTAGATGATGGTATTAGTAGTCTTAGGCCATATAGGCCGGATTACTGGTACTAGTTGTTAGTGTCGTAGAGTCTAGAGTCTAGGATAGTGTTGTGTTTTTTTTGCCGTCAGTATGTGCGTAACCCGCCCATACTAGGCTTGGTTAGGGTTGATTTGTGTTTCCTCGTTGCCTCGTATTTAGCGGGTTTAAGGAAACCCCTTATTCGCTGGATCGGGAAGACTCAGAGAGACGGGATCATGGCCTATGGCTGAGTGATTACACGACGGTGTAATGTGACAGTGACCCGAAGGACTGTGGGCTGTCGAGCGGTGACCCGAAGGACTGTGGGCCGCGGTCGGTTGAAAGTTCCTCTCTTCTGGCCTTTGTGGTAGGAAGTTAGGATGTTGCCGATTTTGGGGATGAACACGAAATCACCATTTCCCGGGTTAGAGTATTGGTTAGAGTGTCGAGTTAGATTGAGTCATAGTTAGTTAGTATTCTTTTTATTGTGCTTGTGATTGATTGATTTGCTTGCAGGTTCCTGTTACTTGAAGTTAGATCATGGCAGGAGGCCAAGTCTAACTTAGTAACCGGTTTATCAGATAGTAGTTGTGATTGTTGATTGGTGTTGATTGGTTAGTGTAGGCCTGATGTTGGCATGTATGTGTCTGAAGGATTGCTTGTGAAGGGTGGTGGATATTAAAGCTATGTGGTATCATTGGTTGGCCGATCATGTTCTTGTCTGATTGTTGGTCGACTGATTGATGATACTTATATAGTCTAGGTGTCTAACACTACATGAGTATTGAACTCAGGCATATATATGGTTAACTAGGGGATTGGTTGTTGACTTGTTTTCATGCAGGTTCCCGTTACTTGAAGTTAGATCATGGCGGGAGGCCAAGTCTAACTTAGTAACGGTTTGCTTAGCCTTAGTTTAGATTTCTTGCTAGGGCTAAATTGATTGTTATTTTGGGTTGTCTGGGTTAGTTTTAGGTTGGGGTAGAGGTAGCCAGCTCACTGAGTAACATTAGGTTACTCATCCATCTCCGTTGTCCTTTTTGCAGGTTTCTCTAGTAGGACGATCGGATAGCTTGGTGCTGGACGTTAGGACCACCGGTGTAGATTTGCTTGCCTTTTGTTAAACGGTATTTTTGATTTGCGTTTAGTTGACTCGATTTTGGCGTTAGGCCGGGACCGGTCTCGAATTATTCAATGTATGAATATTTCTTTGAATCAATAAAGTAATTGTTTTATATGCGCTTCATGAGTACTCTGATATTTGACTAGTCCGGTCTAACACAACGTTAGGTCGTTGTACGGGTTGAAAAGCCTTAGGCCTCGATCTAACGGAAACCGTTAACTCTCGATACGGGTTGCAAAGCCTTATGCCTTGAGTTAGCGGGACGAGTTAGTGGATGAACTGGTCTAAGTCGTGGAGTAAATTTTGTGACTCTGACCGGATCGTCCCTAGCCCGTCATGTAGCGCTTCCGGACCATGGTGTTGGGTTGGACGGCCAGTCATGTTCTTGTTTGATTGTTGGCTGGCCGGTTGGCCTTTCATCTCCAACCCTTGGCGTTGGTCGCTCCGTCGGTCATGTTCTTGTTTGATTGTTGGCCGGTGGTTCGACCTATGTCTAGGACGGTTCGGGGGTGTTACAGATGTGGTATCAGAGCATGGTTACGTCCATGCTTCCGGGACTCATGATTTAATCGGTTTTCAAATATTTTATCGCGTCAAAGGAGTCACAAAAGGCATTAGGAAACCGGTCACGTCCAGCGATAGGATTTATTGTTTTAGGAATTAGGATTAGATAGTTGAGTTTAGAATTGCTAGGTTGTTGGTTAGCTTTGCGGTTAGGTTGTGGTTAGTTTCTGTTGGGTTAGTTGTTGACTAACTTGCGTGTGAGTGTTCTTTTAGTTGCAGCTTGTAAGTGTGTTCGTTGATCGGCGCTTTAATGGTGAAAACCTTAAAGTGAAAGGAGTTCAAGGCCAAAAACCCAAAGCCGAAGAGATAGAATGAAGATGGTTCAGAGGACTGGACAGTGGTATGGACTGGACAGATGAGAAGAAGCGAGACTTCATTTGGAAAGGACTTCAGCAGTATCTGGGTAAAGGAAGATCGAGAAAAGGTTTGAGTAATCAGGAGCAAGAATGATCTATCCGAAGGAAAGGATAGTATCATGGGAAATCAGTGCTATGGCAGAGGCAAAGCAAGATGACGCAGTGATCATTCCATTGAAGAGAGACAGAGACGAGTATGGAGACCAAAAAAAACGAAAGAGGGATTCCAAGGGCAAACCGATGAGAAGCACATCAAGTGATCAAGGCCGCGAAATGAAGTGATCCAAGGAGAGATAGTCATCAAGGGAGAGCATGTCGTGAAGCTGAGCAGTTACACACTTAAGAATTCGAGGACGAATTCTATTAAGGGGGGGAGAATGTGATAACCCGCCCTTAGGGGTAAAATGGTCGAGATCGACAAAGTCGGAGTTTGGAGCCAAGCTTTTGGGAATCAAAGGATGAGGAGGAATGTTGAGTTTTGATCATTTCAAACTCAACATGGTTCAGAGAAAATAGAAGATTGGTCGAGCATCAACTCAGTGGTCGAATCGCGGGCGACAACGATGGATCGAGAAGTTTCAAAGTACGAGTGGTCGAAGAATTGATCGTGAGTGAACCAGGAGTCAGATAAGCTGCTCTACCATTTTTAGAAGTGTCTTAGATTGATCAGACGGTCGTTTTGGAAGCATCACATTTTTGGAAGCACGACGGGATAGAAGCTCGACGTTTTCGAAGCATGACGTGACTTAGCCACTAAGTTTTCTCCGAAACTTCGTAAGAGCGGAATATTATTTCAGAGACATTATAAGTCGGAAGCAGGACGGGAAGCAAGCAGGACGGGAAGCAAGCATGACGGGAAGCAAGCACGACGGGAAAACCGAAGTTGGCCGAAAACCCTGATTTCGGTATTGGGAATTTTTCGAGGAAGCCGGAGGCTCGGGAGATATTTTTCTTCAAGTTCAGAATTTCTATGGAGTTTATTAGTAATATTCAGAGCATCAGAACGGGAGCAGAAAAATATTCAGGATTGATCGCGGGTCGAAAATTCACCGGAAGGACCGAAACCGCACAATTCGACCGGGAAGCTCGAGGTGGCTTGATCTAAGCGACCAGGACGTGATGTCTATCCTCTAAGTAGCTGAGTGTCAACAGAAGCACGAGGTGTTGAAGCCCAGGAGAGCACAGCATGCAGCTTGACACACAGAAGCACGAGGTGCCGCGCAACCTGCGATCGAAGCATGCAGATCGACATGTGTGCGCTGTGGTGTCGAACTGGATGAGGTCAGGACGTGGATCAGACACATGGAAGGCGTGGTGTCACTTAGCATGACATCCTGGTCATGCATCCAGACATGTGGAGCACGAGGTGCCGCGACGCATGCGTCCGGAGCCATGCGAAGCGACACACGCGCTGCCACCACCTTTGATCTGATTCGCTGATGATACCTATATATACCCACGACCCCCTGCTCATTTCATTCATCCTCACACACCAAAATCACTCCCAAACGTGGCTAGAGAGAGAGAGAGAAAGTAGAAAAAGAAGTAAGAGGTTCCGATCTTTTTCGAGCGTTTTAGAGAGTTTTCGAGATCAGTTTCTCTACTGATTTCGAGTGAGTGCCTAGGGAAGGCTCTGTCCAAATCAATTCGTCCAAGCAGTCATATTCTCTGGTGATCAAGTGGAGGTGCTGTCCAAGGTCAGTTCAGATCCATGGGTTCAGTTCAGTCGAAGATTTGAAGATCGATACTCTGTCGAAAGTCCGAAGAAATCGTCCAGTAGCTAGGGGAGGTTCTGCTCGAGTTGAGTTCTGTCCAGACCAGTATCAGGGGAGGTTCTGTCCAAGTCAAGATCAGTCCAGTCCAGTCCATTCAAGATGTCGAGGTTGGGTTTTGGCTAAGTCCTCTCCGATCAACCAGCTGCTTATCGGCAAAGAACACTGTGAGTTGGTTTGTTTGGATTCCACTTGGAATCTAGGGTAGTTTTGTGAGTTGGTTTTGTTTGAGTTCCACTTGGAACTTAGGTTAGAACGAGTATGCATATAGATTATAGATTAGAATGAACACGCTATTGCATGGTAGAGTCCTTAGGGTTTTATTATTGAACTGGACTCAGTTTAGCACGGGCTAAGCTGAGATGAACGGAATTAAGACTGAGTTAATAACCTGACTAGGACTAGGGCTAGGATGCATCATGTTTTCTATTCTTGCTTGGTTATTTGGTTGAGTGCAGGTTCCCGTTATCTTTAAAGATAGTTTCATAGCAGGAGGCTTAACTATCTGGGTAACGGTTTGATTGAGTTGATTGCTTGTTTATTTAATCTTGTTGATTGAGGTTAGTCAGCTCTTGGTAAGGGAGTGACTAACCGGTTGAGCTGTTTATTGTTGATATCGTTGTTTAGTATTTTAGATGATGGTATTAGTAGTCTTAGGCCATATAGGCCGGATTACTGGTACTAGTTGTTAGTGTCGTAGAGTCTAGAGTCTAGGATAGTGTTGTGTTTTTTTTGCCGTCAGTATGTGCGTAACCCGCCCATACTAGGCTTGGTTAGGGTTGATTTGTGTTTCCTCGCTGCCTCGTATTTAGCGGGTTTAAGGAAACCCCTTATTCGCTGGATCGGGAAGACTCAGAGAGACGGGATCATGGCCTATGGCTGAGTGATTACACGACGGTGTAATGTGACAGTGACCCGAAGGACTGTGGGCTGTCGAGCGGTGACCCGAAGGACTGTGGGCCGCGGTCGGTTGAAAGTTCCTCTCTTCTGGCCTTTGTGGTAGGAAGTTAGGATGTTGCCGATTTTGGGGATGAACACGAAATCACCATTTCCCGGGTTAGAGTATTGGTTAGAGTGTCGAGTTAGATTGAGTCATAGTTAGTTAGTATTCTTTTTATCGTGCTTGTGGTTGATTGATTTGCTTGCAGGTTCCTGTTACTTGAAGTTAGATCATGGCAGGAGGCCAAGTCTAACTTAGTAACCGGTTTATCAGATAGTAGTTGTGATTGTTGATTGGTGTTGATTGGTTAGTGTAGGCCTGATGTTGGCATGTATGTGTCTGAAGGATTGCTTGTGAAGGGTGGTGGATATTAAAGCTATGTGGTATCATTAGTTGGCCGATCATGTTCTTGTCTGATTGTTGGTCGACTGATTGATGATACTTATATAGTCTAGGTGTCTAACACTACATGAGTATTGAACTCAGGCATATATATGGTTAACTAGGGGATTGGTTGTTGACTTGTTTTCATGCAGGTTCCCGTTACTTGAAGTTAGATCATGGCGGGAGGCCAAGTCTAACTTAGTAACGGTTTGCTTAGCCTTAGTTTAGATTTCTTGCTAGGGCTAAATTGATTGTTATTTTGGGTTGTCTGGGTTAGTTTTAGGTTGGGGTAGAGGTAGCCAGCTCACTGAGTAACATTAGGTTACTCATCCATCTCCGTTGTCCTTTTTGCAGGTTTCTCTAGTAGGACGATCGGATAGCTTGGTGCTGGACGTTAGGACCACCGGTGTAGATTTGCTTGCCTTTTGTTAAACGGTATTTTTGATTTGCGTTTAGTTGACTCGATTTTGGCGTTAGGCCGGGACCGGTCTCGAATTATTCAATGTATGAATATTTCTTTGAATCAATAAAGTAATTGTTTTATATGCGCTTCATGAGTACTCTGATATATGACTAGTCCGGTCTAACACAACGTTAGGTCGTTGTACGGGTTGAAAAGCCTTAGGCCTCGATCTAACGGAAACCGTTAACTCTCGATACGGGTTGCAAAGCCTTATGCCTTTAGTTAGCGGGACGAGTTAGTGGATGAACTGGTCTAAGTCGTGGAGTAAATTTTGTGACTCTGACCGGATCGTCCCTAGCCCGTCATGTAGCGCTTCCGGACCATGGTGTTGGGTTGGACGGCCAGTCATGTTCTTGTTTGATTGTTGGCTGGCCGGTTGGCCTTTCATCTCCAACCCTTGGCGTTGGTCGCTCCGTCGGTCATGTTCTTGTTTGATTGTTGGCCGGTGGTTCGACCTATGTCTAGGACGGTTCGGGGGTGTTACAAGCTTGATGGTTGGAGCTTGATAAGATTCAGGCTGCTCTCTCTTGCTTCTCACACTAGAAAGACTTAGGGTTTTCTTTGCAAAGGCAAAACAAATTTTATTCAAGACTTGTCACAAAAATCGCCAGCCACAAGGGGTTATAAAGCCATCCCTTTGTGGACTCAACAATGTCTTAAAAAGCCTAAACAAATGGCCAACTTTCACAAAAGAAATAAAAGGCTGACAAATGCCCAAAGTCTTAAACCAAAATAAAAATTAAAATAAAAACAGTAAACCGGTTGCTGGTTGAGATGCCTAAACCAAAGCTCATAGTATGCTTGCATGTTGCCTCATTAAAACCTTATCGGGAAAACCCAGTGGGACAAAACCCGATGAAGGAAAAAGAGTACAACACATACTACTTACTTTGGTGGTCGGCTATATCTCTGAACCGGAAGCAATGTGGTCGGTTGGATTGGGGATTGGTTCTGAACCAAGGTTGAATGTGGAGATGATGAAACCGGATTGGTTCTGGCCGAGTGATCTGAATTGGAGTAGACCGGCTGAATCTTGAACTTCAATTGAACCGGCTTGGTCTTGTATCTTCAATTGGACCATCTCTTCAATCAGTAGCTGGTTCTGACCGGTTTGCCCATCTTGATCTAGGATTTGTTGGACCGCCTTGGAGAACCCTTCTCTTATGGCCTTGGTTCCACTCCTAGTGGTCGGTCCGCGCCTAATTATGGGAACCTCTACTTGGATGGCTTCATCATGTTTGCTGGTGGGCAAACATTTCCCTCATCTTTGGACTCAGCAGCAGTGAAGCTTCTTGTGGCATCATCTGATCTTGTCCATTTCGGATATATCTTTGCTAAATCTACTTTGATGACTTGCAATCTTCTGTCCAAATCTTCCATGTCAAACTGATGCTGATCAAATCTGGAATGCTCATTTAGTTCTTCATGTTGATCTTTGTCGTGCTGGTCGTGAATCTGCTAATCTTGATTTGCCAAGGTCTTGGTATTGATCGATGCTACAACTTGTGCGTCGGTCGGTTCGCTGGGAGTTCTGTCGGTCGACTCAGTATCATCTGTGTCGATCGATTCTGAGTGTTGGCCTTGGTACTCAAGAATTCTCTGCATATTGCTTATCTCATTCTTCAATACACCAGTAGGTCTACAAAGGTTGGTCATTCTTTCGTTGAGGGTGTTGTCAATGTCATCACTTCGTTCTATGAGACTCTCCTCCATAGAATTCATGGCTTCGTATAGCTTATGTTTGATCTCATCAACTTCTGTTGTGGTGCATGCTCTCTTCGCTGGTGGTGGCTCGATGTCGATCGATATTGGTCTAGGCCTGTCGATCGATGTTTCGTTTATATCACGAAGACCAAGATGATCGTGAACTATGCTCATGTCTCTTTGTAGGTCGTTCAGCGGTCGTGACAGTGTATCCAGGTATCGCATGATAGGTGAACTTAAAAGATCATGCTTCTCTTCGTATGCTCTCATTCTATCTTCCAGTTCTGCGAACCTTATGTCGATCGATGGTGAATACAGTGTGTCGATCGATGGAGACGTAGCATTCTTAGCTTGATCTTTCTTGCAAATTGATGCTATCTCTTTCTGTAGAAGATCGATCCTCTTGCTTAACCATTCGACATTGTTGCTGAGAGGGCTGTAGACGTCTCCAATCCGTGAATTGATGTAAGCAATCTCCCATTCATCTTTCTTAGGTGATGAACATTCTGGTCGGTCTTTGGATGTAGTCTTGCAGATGTCGATCGATGGCACAAGTACTATGTCGATCGATACTGGTGGCGTAGCTTCTTTCTCAAGCATGGTTAATATGTTTCCAAGCTCCAGTCTTAACTCAGCAATATCACTCTGGAGGTCCTTGTAACTGACATCCAAAGGCTGGAAAGTGTCTTCCACCAATGTGTGCATGTTTGCCTCAAGGTGTGCCTGAGCTCTCCATACATCAGTCACCATATCATCTATCTCCTCTCTTCTGTAGGATACTGATGGTGGTCTGTATGCATGGTAAGGGTGTGTGTGTACTGGAAGGCGTAAGCAACCTCTGTGAAAACGGGATGCTCTCTCCAGAATTCTTCTTATTTGCTCCTTGGTAACATGGATGATTTCACCATCAACTCCTCTAGCATAGCCAAACTCATCTCTGTAGACACCATATTCATCCTTGGCTTCCCATTTGAATCTCCTGGATCCATCAGTATTGAAAGCACGTAGTCCAAATTCCAATCGTCAGTCGGGCAATCTGACTCTTGGTATGTCGATCGATCCGGGATATCCGCCGTCGATCGACGGTGATGAATCGATGTCGATCGATGGTGAACTCCTGGGTTGACCGAAGGCATGAGGAACTGTATCCTCCCTTGTGTTGACGTGGTGGTTGTCCTGGACGTGAGCTAGGATGTCTGGATGGCCACGTTGCTGTGTGAACAGGTTTTCTGGTCCATTACCAACTTGGAGGATGTCTGCTATGTCTTCTCTGGTTATGTGCAGAACTCTTCCATCCATTGCTCTTGCATAGCCATCTGTGTCCCTGAAAATTCCAAATTCATCAGGTATTAGTGAAACGTTCATGATATCATAAGGTTCATGAAATCGAGATTGAGTTCTGTTGAAGGCGTCGATCGATGGTGATGTGGTGGTGGCGATCGATGGTGCACGTCTAGCTGCATGGTTGGATCGATTGTTCATGATGTTGCAGTCCTCCATTGATAAGTTTCTGAGTGCTGAAAGCTGCTGGGTAGAAGGTGAAAACGTTTGAATGTTCGTGTTTGTAGTTGTTAACCTTTTATAGCCATGTGTTGTCCTAATCGGTGAAATTCCGTTTTTGTCCTTTAAGTCGTCCGGGTCAATATCGATCGATGAGATACTGGCGATGTCGATCGATGGACGATGTCGTTTTGCTGGATGAAGTAGATAATTGATCGATGGTGGGCGTTTGATGTCGATCGATTGTGGGAGTCGATTTGCAAATCTGTCATTCTCTAAGTAATTTTCCCAAGCTCTCTCTTCCCAGTAGTCTGCATCATGTTCTTCACTGTGGTCTCCACTGTGGGAAGAGGTGGCTATGTCTACTGCAAAACTCTCATGAAATCCGCTATCTGCCCAACTCCTTACTGAATAATCATCTTCCTTTTCGGCTGGGTGGGATGGCGAAATTCGGGTAGCAATGATCTGGTAGATCGAGTTCATCATCTGGACCTTTGTCGATCGATGTTCGATGCTTGTTTTCGATCTCTGCTGACTTGCGAGTGTCGATCGATGATGTTAATGTGCTGTCGATCGATCCCGAGTACTATGTCTCGTACTCGACTCACAATGACAAACTGCAATGATACCAGTATCATCTTTTTTACCACTGATTTGGCTGGTGGTTTCCCAAGCTTGACAGGGTCGTAGTGGACGTCTGGATCTATCATAGTCAAGCACATCCAGTTGGTGTTCATGTCACATATGGCTCACACTGTAGCCATAAATGCTCTTCCAAGTAAGAGGGAAGAGTTCCAATTTAGCTTGATGTCTAGGACATGAAAATCCACAGGGACGATAGCATTACCAATATGTACTTCCAGGTCTCTGATGAAGCCGCCAGAGTTTTTCTGAGTGTAATCCACAAATGTAAAGATCTCTGGTGAAGGCTCTACTTGCAGGCCCAGATGGTCTGCCATGACCTTTGGTAAGATGCTGACTGATGAACCAGTGTCACATAGTGCATGAGGAAATTAAATCCCTTGTACTACACAGAGTATTGCAAACTTCCCAGGATCACTCTTCTTCTGCAAAGTAATCCTTTTCCTCATATCCTCTGCTGACATTGTCAAACCTTCTTCTAATGTCATTTTCAGTCTCCCTTGTTTCTCTGAAGAACATCCACAATCTGCTTGCGAAGTAAACCTCCTCAAAAGGTTTCTCTGGTGGGATTCTGATAACTCTCTTAGTGAAACCATCAATCTCTTTTTCATTAGCTTCCCTCTTAAGTTTCTAGGAATCTTCTCTTCCTACTCCTTAACCTTCTTCTTCAGTTCCTTCTGTTGTAGGTGTAGTGTCTGAAAGGTTACCAGTAATCTCTGTAGGGTTAGCTTGTGGTTTCGGTGGGTCTGAGTGCATTGTTCGGTTGCTGTCTATAGATGGTAGTTGCACTTGGTTGTGAGAGGTGCGTGTCGATCGGTAGGTGGAGAAAAGGGTCGATCGATCGATACGTTTCTCATCTTTGTGTCGATCGATGAGTGGCTCGTTCTCGTCGTCGATATCTTCGTAGGTGTGGGTGGGTGGGTATGGATGAGAAGCCGTGAATTCAGCATGTGTCAAAATCCTAACCGCGTTGCAATCTGCAGTCGTATCCAGAAAATGACATCGTTGATGTCGATCGATGTGGGACTAGTTGGTGTCGATCGACACCATTGTGATCCACGAGACTTAGTGAACTTTCCACTTCAAAGTTTCCTTCTTTTAGCTTCTCCTGTTTCACCACTTGCCAGAAATCATCAATCTATAATGGCATTGACGTGGTGTTTCCTGTTTCCTTCCCCTACTTCCTTAGAAGTTCCAATCCTCCTGATAAGTCTTCGTCTGGACAATCTGTGTCTCAAGTTTCTTAACTTGAGTGCAAATGGTGTCTATCCTTGTGGTCAGATTGTTGAAGACAGAGTCAATCTTCCCATTGAAGTCTACTGTAAGCTTCTGTTGACCTTCTGAACTCTATCCATCATGGCATCAAACTTACTTTCCTGGGTGGGTGGCGGTGGGTTTTGGTAAGCTGAGTTGCCGTAGTTCCTTGTGTTGGTGAAGGTTTCTGATACTGTGAACTCTGGTTGTGTTACTCTTCTGACCACTGCCAAAAAACTTTATGTTTCCACTCTGGTTTCCATATCTCTGAAATCTAGTACCTTCCAAATGTAGTTCACATCTTCCTCTGTATCATCTTCTCTAGCCTCTCCTTCTTCAGCTGAGCAGACTGACTGCCCCAGAAATGCATGTTAAGCCACTATCTTGGCTCTGACTTCATTCATCTAATCTTCTCTGATGGCTGCAACCGATTTCTCTTGTCAGGTCAGTGTTCTTGGTGCTGCTGATGTTGGCTAGGTTCTCAATAAGTTCTCACAGCCCTATTGGATTCCTAGTGTTGAGTCCCCTCGCTAGCAGTATCAAGAGCCATCTTATACCTAAGGCGATACCTCTGTAAAAAAGTGCTTAACAGCTGCACTTCATTGAATCCATGGTGTGGACAGTCTCGCTGGAAGAACTTAAATCTGATCCACGCGTCTTTAAAA